>NW_028143271.1:0-158998 GCF_977018435.1 Lepisma saccharinum | reverse complement strand
GCATAGTTAAAAAAAAATACTCGACACGTCATGTTATAGTGAAGACACGGCGAGTTTGAAACACTGACTACGGGGTTTACGTCATCTAACACACGGAACATTGTGCTCTCGTGCTGAAAGCAAATGGCGGCAGCAGAAACAGCGTGTCGGACAGAGATTTTCGCAGAAAACAAGGAAGGTGGAACTAGGAGGACCATGGTAGAACCATGGGCGCCAAAAGTCCACCTCGCCCGGGTAAAATTTTTAGCTTGAACCGCGTCAAGTGCAAGTGCTCCCCATCCCCCCCTCCCTTCCCAAGTTACGCATATGGTTGAGACAGTTTAACGCACAGGTTTTGCCAAAAAATGGAATGCAGATATCAGGATTTGGACCGTAACATAATTATTCCTAATTGACGAATAATATTGTGTTGATAGATGCTTTCGGTGGTCTTGCTTTCGAATCCATTTTCATGCTGAAGAATGGTTGGTATCTTTCTGATCTGACAATGTTTCTATAAAATCCAGAATCAGTCAAATGTGCATAGATTTACGTTATAATGAATTTAATTTGCATACTTTGACTCCATGAAATTGACACAGATTGGAAATTGGTTTGAGATATAATCGAAAATCAAATCAAATTAAGGGGACGAACCCCCGAAGTAAACCCGCCTCCTCCCGCATACATTCGAGTGTATGCGCTTATTTTCCTGGTTCCTAAAAATATACCAGGACGTCAGTTGCTCCGAATTTGACTTTATTTTCTCTATTTATTACAGTTTGATTGCATTTTGTAATAGGTATAATAATAAATTACAATGCTATACATAGGAATATATACATGACATGATTGGTGTATACAATTACATTATGTGATATATCTGTTCTTGGATCTAGAACAGAGAACATGAACCTCGTGAGTGACATTACATGTACACTTTTTTAAACTATTGTGTATTGTGTAAATATAACATTTTCCATTATTGTGCGGTTTCTGATTTCGACTCTTGTGTTTACATGGTAGAACAGTATTAATAACATTTTTAATAACATTCCTCGGGCAGTGAGGCAGGCATGCATAATCTCGGAGTCACTGTGGTTCCGTTCTGCGTATCAAAATAGTAGGGGAATCTACCTCCCTCTCTACCAGTGTTACTATTGCCTTCAAAATAATAGGCATTTTATTTTACTGCCATACTCTATTGTCGCTGTTGATTGAAGAACAACAATGCTTCAAACTCAGACTGGGCATCTGTATATCTTTATTTTTCTACTTATGTATTTGTTAATGTATGTCGATGTTCTGTCCCTCTCTATTAATTTTTAGTGATGAGGATACGAGATGAAATGCAATAGATGATGGGAGTTGGATCAAGATAAATACACATCCATATTTTCCAGCTTAGGTTTTAATCCTGATATCTTACTTCGAACCACGTTACGTTAACCACACTACCATAGGGGCTACTCTTGTGTTTGTTCGTCAATTTAATTTGTAAAATTTCGTCATTCAAGCTTATCGTTGTAAATATCCACATATCTTATATCATCGCACATCGTCATCTTCGCGATGATATGATTAGCCAAAAGAGGCAAAAAAGCAACGCTAAAAAAAATATCAAAATCAAATCCAGCAAATTTCGTTCTGGCCAAATCCACACACAAACCTCTTCTGGCATTCGCTCTTCAGCTTCGACACGAAGGATCGCCCACTTCCTGGTTCAACTCGAGGCAATTCAGGTGTCTTATGAAAGCTGCCCTTGACCACGCAGGGTTTCTAACTCACTAACCTCCTGATACATTTGAGGTTCCTTGTATGTACAAGTCAGACAATATTAAAGTGTAGTGAACTAATTTCACACTATGACGAAATACACAAAATATAGTTATCCTTCCAGAATTACAATCATGAAAGATTCTATTTGCATAGAGGGTACATACAGCGATCTACTGGACAACAAAAAAGGTTTAATTGTTTTGGACAGGGCTTTCATATTTTTCAGCAAATATTACTTCTTTTACTGTTTTTCAGCGTGCGTGAGTAGCCACTAAAGGGTTCTAGGTTGGAATCCTGGGTAAAGCATGAATATTTCATGCTTCTCTCTTTCTTTCGTCTTCACTTTCGCGGTGATGAGTGACGAGAAGTGGCCAAACATACCAAAAAAAAAAAAGAAAAATCGCATCGCCACTAATTCAGTAGGATCGCACACACACATATATGTACGATTAAAAAAGGTAAAGTGCTCCCCTGTGCTTAGCACCACGCCATGAAGGCGTATAGGGGGTGTGGTGGTAACGCTCCACACTTTCTTGATCCGGTCGTGAGTGGGGGTGATGTGATCAGCATCACGCCCCTGACCGCCTTTACTCCCCCTGGGTTTTCCCCAGGTACCCATGTTATTCGACGCTGGGTGGGCGCCGGGGCCACTTCCCGGGTTTGAACCGGCCGGGGATCGAACCCCGGGACCCTTAGCATGGTAGTCAGACGCGTTACCGACTGAGCCAGCGCGGCTATGTACGACTATATGTATGTATAGTAATTTTCTCTGGGATATGCAACGGTACGCCGTAGCGGTATCTTTTTAGAGGTGAGAGTACAACCAATAACATTAAAACAGAAAAATATGTGTGTGTAACTACATGGACACCCGATCATTTATGAACATACCATGATATTTGATCAGTTCTCATGATAAACACAATAACAAACCAACACGAAGAGTACTGAAACCCTTTTCCCAGAAAATATATATATATATATATATATATATATATATATATATATATATATATATATATATATATATATATATATATATATGAATGTACAAAAGATGTACAAACAACTCATATACGAGGGCAATTCAAATAGTAACGTTTCTTGCTGTAATAATAACATAATTTCTTGAAACCATACATCCACACAGATACCGAAATTGAAATATTTGCGTCATCAAGTAACGGCACAACCAAATACCACAGCTGGAAGCAGAGAATAGTTTTCATCCTGCATCTCCTCGTAATCGTATGATCTGCCGGGGTCTCGAGTTCGATACCTGGTGGAGGCACATAGTGGTTCGGATCCCACTTTAAACTGTAGGTCAAGTCCCGATTAGCCTTACTGTGCATAAAGTGGACTTAAAACACCACATCAATCCACATCAATCGTATGATCTGCCGTCCATAGACACCACCACAGGTACCGTACATGCAAGGTAGAACCATACCCAGATAGACGCCTGTTTATTGTTGGTGATTCCCCACATGATGTGACACGCGTTCGTCGCAGGTACTTAATTATAACTGTGAGTATGCGAATCAATTACTCGATGCCATCACACCTGCTGCTCTCAATTAGCTGGAGCTTCGTAATTGTTGTCGCAGTCATTAAGAGATGGACGGCAAACAGCGGTTAAGTAACTGATCGAAATGTCACGTTCAATTGTTGTCACTTACTTATGAGGACGTTCATGTAATACGTCGTTTTAACAGTGTATCCATTCGCTAATTAACAAATGACCTACATTTTGTGTTGTGGATGGTCAAATCCTAACGGGATGTAATTCTCACCAGTTGCGTTAAATTTATAGGAGAAGGTTATCAGGTTTCACCGATACTGAAGTACTTATGTGATTGGACAAACCTTTATCCGCGTACATGAGAAATTTCAAAATATTTGCGCAGACATCCGTGGCGTATTGGTTTGCACAGCGCGCTACGATGCCAGGTGTTCCGGGTTCGAATCCTTATTCTGGGCAAAAATGTCCCTTCATAAATTTCACGAGGCTAGGGGTACCAGGTTCGAATCCTACCCTGGGGATAAATGTCCCTCCATAAATCTCAACATACCACTCGCCCTCATCTTCGTGATTAGCCAAAAGTGGCAGAAATGCAAAGCAAAATAACCTAATTCCAACAATAGATTAAAATATTTGCATACTATAAGTTCAGTTTTCTTATATAAAACCGAAAAATCAAAGATGAAACTTGATTTATTGAAACTGAAAAAAATTGATATCTTTGGTTCTTAAAGCAGGGTTTAATACAATGAACAGTTGCAGTTAATACAAAAATGTACATATTTATATAGCATCAGGTGGAAATTGAATTATGAATGTCAATTTACGAATATTTTCAGTTAAAGCATTATCTTGACAAAACTAAAGGAAATAATCTTTCTTTACACAGACATACAAAACGGTTTTCTACGCCGAGTAATTTACTAGTAACCTCTACGTATTTTACGAAAATACGTATCTAGTAAATTACCTGTCCAACGTCTCTATAATGGTGTAATTTGTTATTAAACTAGGTGTGCTTTTCAAGAGAATGCATTTCACATGCCAACATAGCTTTGTTGCTCATTGATAACCTGAAAAATTATTCGCTTGGATAAGATTAAACTCTTGTTGAGAATAGAAAGTAATTAAGACATAGTTAAATTTTATATTGGGTTTCTTAAAAGGTAATAACTCTATCGTATTTCTTAAATAACGTTAATTGCAGTTTCATTTTTCACTGTTTAGTAAGTAACCATGAAATTATTACATCCTGCAGTTCCATCTATGAATAGGCACGGGAAATTTTAAAAAAAGAAATCTTCAATGTGTTCACTCGTTGTCAATAATGATTGATTGATTTGCTTTATTTTACTTCGCTTTTTGTGCCACTTTTGGCTAATTTGCGAAGATGGGGATGAGTGAGGATATGATGTAATTGATGGACACTCACAAACATCCATGCCCAGGCCGGGATTCGAACCCGGGACCACTGGCGTCATAGGGCGAAGTGATAACCACTCCGCCACGGGGGCCGGCCCGTTGTCAATAAGAATGCCAGGTTGAGACACTGCTTCAAATTTCCATGTAAAATACTTGGGGATATAACCGAAATATCCCAATTGAATTTTAGACGCCTGAAAACTTTTTTTTTTTTAGTTTGAAGCAGCGTAGAAATTAAAGTATTGTTTCTTATATATGTGTGTTGGGGTGGGGGGGGGGGGGGTGGGGGGTGAGGTTGAAATTTTCAGGCTTTTCCGACTGGATTTCTCGTTAGAGCATCTTTATTTTTTTCGAAGGTCCTGTTTCTTGGGTCTCCTCTATAGAAACATCTTGAATGCCATCCCTCTGAGTGGCTGCTTCAATTTTCAAGTCACGTCTGGTGAATCCAGACTGTATGGCGGGTGGAAAAGCGCCATGACTTACGTTATGGGCAAATCTACGCTCAAGTTATCTGAGGACAGCAACTGCGAGTCATTAGGGTGAATTTCCTGGCGCGAAACATCTTTTGGAAACCTGTTGTGTGCCACTGTTGAGTTCTCCTAGAACACTCTCGGAGCTTTCCAGAATTCACCGGTTCACAAGCTGATGCACGCTTCGGTGTTCCGGAATTAACCAATGTACACTAGAGCTTTCGTCATGACGTCATCACTTTTCGCCACCCTGCAAATGTTGTGCAGCCGATGAATCAAAATGGCGTTACCTGCTTTCAAACTTTTGTAGTTCATAATATAGCTGTCTGTCTCGTTCTCGTCCCGTTTTATAAGCATCCGTCTCGTTTCACTCTCGGTTTCGAACAGTAAATTTCAATCTCATCTAAAAATATATAGTATAAACCAGTATGTGAATTAACTGAGGGGGGGGGGGGGATGCCGAGGATTTCCCCGCGCATAACTTTTTATCCCGGGTAGGAGAAAAAAATAATCCCTGTCACGGATTATTTTATATCACTCCCAAAAAAGAAAATGGAATTCAAAATTCGGAAAAATATTTGTTTGACTTACAAAACAATTGCATCCTACTTCGAATTTGAAGTTTTATTTTTAAACAGCCCATTGTTTACTTGTTTACATTGTGGTCGGGTGCAGAGGTTTTATAAAAAGCTCCCAGACTTGCGCCGACTGTGTCCATTGTTAAATATACTACGAAAACCTGCCACCATGGCAACTAGAGTTGATTTTGTCAGATTTGTTCGTTGGAGGTACGTAGATCACATTTCTCGCCGCACGCTGTCATTGAGTTGAACGCGCAAGAGATATTTGGTCAAGTTTTCTCGTTGTTCCTAGTTCAATTGCTCTTTTTGTGTATGTGTGTTGGTTTTCTTAGAATGTACAAATACTCTTTCTAAATTATAATAAGATTTAATGTCCTAGGTGTTTAGAACTGGAATGCAATAATAAAGTTGTCTAACTGGTAACATATACAAATTTTCATACCACCAAAGAAAAACCTATCCCCCTAAATGAAACCACAAATACGACACTCGTGGAATATTCTCCCAAAGCAAAAAGCTTAATTCGCACACTGGTATAAACAACACATAAAATCCTGTCACCGTGCAAACGCTGACAGCGTATAGGGGTTTATTAAGTAAACATAATAATATTGTCCCGAATGGAATTCATTTGGATTTTGCTTTTAATATTAAAAGCTTTCTATATAGACAACATATTAGATATAATATACAAATAAAACCGATCTAATTCTAGAGTGATATATTTATAGTCTCAAATACAATTTATAGCTTTTTAAATTTTGTATACATATAAACGAATTCAAATTTGAACTTTTGCTTTGTATTTTTTATTCCTGTTTCTTATTTAAATAGTGGTATTTGTATAATTTCTTTATTATTCTCAAGCTTTTATAGTTCGTTACTTGTTAATGTTTTGTTTTTTCTGTCCTTTAGTTTTCTCCTCTGTTCAAAATTTGTAATATATGCGTGTAATTTTTTGTATTTGTGTAACTTTTGTATTTGTATGTGAAATAATTACTATGTGTTTGTATCATGTATTATATATTTATGTAAATTATATTATATAAAGCAAATTGTAATGCCTATTGTAATTGGAGCACTCGCTCTGTTATAGGCGACTGGTTAATAAATAAAAAAATAAATAAATAAATTTTGACATGTAATTTTTCTTCGCCACCTTTCTTGTTTTGTTCGTTTGACTCTGCAAGCCCTGGAAAAAACAGGATTTTATCCTGAATATACCGTATATGCGTACTCAGCCTACTCAGCGTAGGCTCAGAATGGCCATTAAAGGACTAGCTTTTCGCAATTACTATAGACACAATACATGACATCTTTAAATAATCAGGTAGATATCGGCTCGGTAAGGCCAGCCGCACACCGGTTCACGACGCGACGCGACGCGACGCAACACGACGAGCCACTGCTTCCGACAAAACGAAACAAATATTAATTATTCTTTTCAGTAGTTTTTTTTTCTTGAAAGAAAGTTTTCGGTACTACAAGTTAGTTTGTTGTTATTATTTGTTATTGTGTTTATCATAAGAACTTCTTTAAATATTAGGGTATATAAATGATCATTAGACCTCGGATTTTAGGTATTCAACCTATTTTTTCCTTTGCAGGTAAATGAGAAATAAAAAGCTACATTAGCGTTTCATTAAAAAATGCAACATCTGATGAAGTGTTATAGTGCCTAAAATAACCTATTTTGCTTGTTAGAACCTACTGTATTTTAGATTTTTGTGCCCAAATCAAACCTTTTCTTAGGTTTTTGTATTTTTTTTAAGGTTTTATATTATTGTTAGGTCACACAGAGATATTTGTTCTGTTTCGTAACGAAAAGATTCAATGACTAACTTGTTTGAAACATACTCTAGAGAGCAAAATTGCTAATGATACAAGTATTAGTTTTACAACAATTAGCGAATCATTTTGAAAATGATGCATAGAAATAAACATTTGGTTAGAAAATTCATATTTTTGATGGTTATATATCTATTAAAATTTCTCACGGTCCCTTTGAAATTTTGTTTTTAATAATTGTATCTCATTTGTATTTTTCAAGAAGTATGAACCATTTTAAGTTTTTTGGAACCTACTTCAGGATTCTTTTAGTCTAATTTAATATTTCTAAAACCTATTTTAGGATTTTTAGAACCTATTTTACGAACCTAAAAGTACATTTTTAGAACCTAAAAATCATGCACACATGTACTCACACATACACACAAACACACACTTCTTTTCGTTAAAATAAAATTATTTTAGTTTCATTCTCACATATAAAGGTTACCGGTACCGCCTGAATAAAGCCCCGATTATTATTATTATTATATGCATAAACACAAGATCTATCACATCTGTCGTTTCAAGAAATTAGGTTCTCATTTGCATCTTAAACGAATAGCACTCACTCACCGCAAGATATTATTTTTTTCTACATTTCCACCGACAAGAGACAAATTTAGTTTTTATCCATGTCATCTATTCTTTACAAGAATTAATGTAACAAAGAATGGACTTTTGTATGGTGCATTAAATAAATAAAATGGATGTCCAATGTCGCAGCAGGAACTGAGTTTTGCCAGAATGGAGTTCCGGTGCATTGTGGCTCACTTTAAACGCTGCTTCCCTACAAAAAGGAAAAAGTTTAATTCGGGTACTGCAACCACATAGTTATTCGAGGAATAAATATCCAACTGCCCTGAACATCGTCTTCTTGTACAATTTATGAAATGTTTTGTACATTACAAGATAATTTCTAATAAGTCTATTTCTTTCACGTAATGTAATTCATCTCCTGTGCCACCTCATTCCATAGCACATCAATTTTGTCCTTATTAAGGAAAGGATTCACGCATGCGCAGAGCGTTTTGTCGCATCGTGCTCCTCCGAAACCAAATTTCCGGGACCTTCACTGTTTTGTCGCAAGCTGTCGCAACGTGACTCGTATCAAATGTTTCGTCCGGTGTGCGGCGGCTCATAAGAGCCCCATGTTAAACGTTCCCTCGAGTTGGTTTGCAACAAAATGACTCGTCGCGTTGGATCCGGTGTGTGGCTGGCCTAAGCCTGTTGGAGTCTCATGGCGAAGTAAACTTGGATTTTTGTAATTTATTTCAAATATCATAACCAAAATCTCGAACTAGATCGAGAATCTCGATTTTCAGAGTTCTGTCTCGTTATCACTCTCGTCTCGATAAATCTCGAAGCGTCTGGTCTCGTTATTGTCTCGATTTTCACAAACCTTTGTCGATGCCATCCCTATTTTGGGGGTTGTAAATTATTCCATGTTTTACACACATTAAAGTTTCACACAATGATAGGTGTGTAGTAATTTAGTTCCACAATATCCTTCCCACAGGATTCAGAATTACATTGCTCTCCCTACTTCGTATTTAAAGATTTCATGCTATATTAATTTCTCCCTCACACTCCCGCTTCTATCTTTTGTTCGCTCGCTCGGTAGCTCTTAAAATATAAATATTCTGGCAAGCTGCAGTTCTGTCAAATTCCACCATCGTCTGGGGGACACTTTTCTAAAGGGTTACCTGATACGTTATAAATGTAGTGAGGAATGGAATCTCTTTGTGTCAGACGTTTTTCTTCGAGGGGGGTGGGGACGTAGAAAGTTATGACGCTCCAGCATTGCTTTCCGAAATCTCAGACACTTCCGAATAGTGCGTTGTCTGGTGAAAATTCCATTAGCAAAGGAAGAACGAGGCGGGAACAGAGAGAGAGAGAGAGAGAGAGAGAGAGAGAGAGAGAGAGAGAGAGAGAGAGAGAGAGGAATGCAGTAAAGAAGAATGGGTGGAGGGAAGCAGAGATGTGTCAGAAATGAGAGTCTGAGACGAGAGATTCCATCACAGATGGCGCTCATTCTTTGCGACGATTTCTGCACGACGAAATAGGATATTGAAGTTAAGTGAGGCAAGATGGAGGAATGGAACAGGAAGAATAGAAATAGCAGTTATGTTCCGCAACTATCTAACAATAACTGCTTGGGAAATAAAACAGGAATCCAGTTTCTCAAGTATATTTGCCGTCCTAACATCTACAAAGACAGACTCTGGACTAGAGATGCAGGATGTCGGTTAGATACATCGTTAGACCCAACTATTTGTTTTCAAGTGGCTTTCCATTATGCTCAAGATAATAGGTCAACAACGGGAGCTCCCACCGAAATTCGAACCCGGAATCGCTCGCACCAAAGTCTAGACCACTAACCATTCATCTACGCGGAGGACCATTCACCATCTCCAATATTTACTCTCAATAAACGGTTTTCCAATAGTAACATTTCTTTGGCCATTTCGATGCATTTTGCACATCAAACTCTAGGAACAGTGCAATCTTAGTGATTGCAAATTGTGTAATTTATTATTAACGTCATATAACAGCGGCGATTAACGTCGAAGCCCTGCAATCAAAGGATTTCGGGTTCGATTTTCGTGGAGTCATAGTTATTCGGATCCTATTTAAACTGTAGGATCTCATTGTCTCATCCAAACACCAAGTTTCTAAAGAGCGCATCTCTTCAATTATTTGCATGTTTCGTCAATGGTCTGCGCTGAATCTGTTGCAATACACGAATCTGTCGTAGCTTCTGATAAACCAATCAAAATTGTCACTAACTACAAGCAGTACATCAAACTGCAAAAATAATAGACGAATTATCCATCACCATTTTCATTCGCTCTATCTTCCACAATCCGATGACCATTGATTGAAATGAGGACATGAATAAGTAGATAACATCTACTTCACCATCAGCAGAATTCCATTCCTTAAAACAACACGATGTAAAAAAACAAACAAAAAAACGAACATAGCAATGGACAATTTTCTTTCTATTATATTTGCAGTTGTCTGTACATTCTACCTAAAACAAAATCTTAATGTAGTGTATAATATACAGGGTTAGCCTAAAAGAAATAAACAGTTTAAACGCTTAATAAATTGAAATTTATTACAACAGAAAGCATTTAGTGTTGTTGTATAGAGAAAGTATTCAAGTTTACGACCTCCGCTTTTCGTCTGTCTTCGTGACATCGGCATCACATGAGCACCCTCAAGTCGAGCAGTATGGCCGCTGGCCAGGTGGAGAAGGCTTTCTGCGTGATTTACAAAAACAAATACTGTTACTATCGTGCAGCGTCGTTTTAGAACACGATTTGGTAAACAACCACCCACAAGGCAGTCAATCTACGATTGGAGCAAGGGATTTAAGGAAACTGGTTGTCTGTGCAAAGAGAAAAATAGTGTTTGGGGGTGAACTGGACTTCAATGTAAACTTCAGGGCGTACTCTTAAAACCATGTAAGTATTTCAGCCCTATTATTAAAACTCTTCTTTCTGTAAAACTTTGAAAGTGTATATTTCTTTTAGGCTAACCCTATATTTGGTTCATCTAATTGCAGATTAAAGAGTTTCTGTTATTTTTATCAGTATCTTCTTGATAACAGATAGGTTGATCACGGGGGTTGATCACATGGTAATAGAAGTGTTCGGTCTGGCAAAAGAGAGGAGATGCTGTGGAGAGCACCTGAAAGGAACTGGTCACTTAGGACAGTCACTCAGTAAGTAACGTGTCCCAATCATGCGTCACTCTAAAAGATCATTAAAAAAAAAACAGAGCAATACCATTAGTACAATACCATGTAACGACCCTGCGTGGTCGCCATTCAATTATTATTATTATTAGACCCTGCGTGGTCGCTATATTCTTTTTAATGTCGGATGAAAGAGTTAGGCGGATTGTCCCTGCCAGGCGTACGCTTTTAGTTTAAATGTATTCTGTAAACGTTTACGGATCCACCTCCAAGTTTATTAGCTTCACTTATTATTAGTCCCTGCGTGGTCGCTGTATTCTGTAAACGTTATCAATTATTGTCATTTACACTGTTCAACTCTTTGCTTAGTATTGCAGAGTCCTGCGTGACTCATTATTAATTGTGTCGTCGGAATTCACACAGTTTTAGTTTATTATGACACGTGCATCTAGTGATTTTCCCACTAGTGATTTCTCAATAAGAAACCTTGATAATTGTCAGTACGGAGTTTGCAATATGTAAAAAATATGAGTTGGCAACGCGTACTTGTAGTTAGAATTTTCACCGCCCATGCGCCACCGCAAGTACAAAGCCAGCGCAGCGTGGCCCGGAGCTCAGTTGGCTCCCGGATGTCAACTGGCAAACATCCTGGGAAAAACCGGCCATCCCAGAAGGAAGGAGGGAAGAAGAGCCTAGCAGCAACCTAACTACCTGGTCTAATCGCTTCGGCTGATAGGTGCCAAGTTCTACCTGCCCGGCTTGTCTGGGAGTACCAGGACCTCCTTCCTAACCTGCCGTCCTTGTACAGGAGACACCGGTCGGCTTGCCGATTCCTAGCTAGCGCCGGGGGTGTCGCGGCATCCTTTACTCAGCGTCCGCTTGTCGGAGGTGCCGGCTGGCTACGGCCAGTTCCCAGCTGTGGTTGGGGGTACCACGCATATACTACCTTCTCTTACAGGGTAGCCCGTGACGTCGGCCGCGAACAGCGCCCTAATTAAAATTAGGTCCCTATACTCCGCCTGGCGCCTCACTGCAAGGAATAAATTGAATGGCCCCTGCCCCCCTTTGAGACCAGAAGTGGTGAATGCACGTGTAGGGTAAATGTAAATGCACGTAAGTGATGAAGGTTAAAGACTAGTGTGCTAACAGACTTTCTTATGATAAGTTAATAATAAACACACACACACACACACATAGCTGTTGTTCACGTTTTACCCAGCAAGCCCTGAGATATGTAGAGTCTGTGTCCACCGATTGAATTAAGGAAGTTAGCACTTACGGGTAGACCTTTACCGTCCTCCTAATTGAAATGTGGCGATTACGTGGAAGGACGTTGCAACCATCTCCTGCGAACAAACTGAATGTATATAAACAATAGTGAAAATTTCCATCCCGATATTGTGCAATATAAAAAATAAAAGAAAATGACACGAAAGGAAAAGGCCGACTTCATGTGACAAAAATACACAAACAAGTTTCCATACTGTTTGTTAATCGAAAATACTATACATTAGCAAGTTCTTATAATAAAAGTATAACTATAGCTTGATGAAGAAGCTGATTTCCAAGACTGATTTTCATGTTTTCAGCCAAACGACAATAAGAAGACAGAACTCATTCACAAGGGAAGAGAATGTGTTGTAAGAATTTCAAAAAAGAAAATTGAGACGAAGAGCATGAAGAATGAACCAAAATAAATTTAGGGCAAAGGAAAAGAGTGCAAAGCCTATATCTTAATAATAAAATTGCGAAAAAAAGGCAGGAAGAATAATAAGACCGTACCGGATAACAAGAAAAAAAACTGGAGCGGAGGACTTGGAGGGAAAATAGCTGAGACCAGTGTTTCGCTGCCCACGTCACACGACACCGGCTTCCGATTGGCAAAAGCTTCGTGCATGAATCGGGGGCTTCGTCTGGAACGCAAATAAAAAACGGAGTCGTATCGGGCTTCCAGAAAACGAGGAAACCTTAGTCTGCGACTCCGAAATATCAATCTTGACTTCATGCTTGGTCCTTGGCCAGCTTAGCGCCGCACAAGGCAGACGAGGAGGAAGAAGAAAAAAATAATCTCCAAACTCTCTCTTCCACCACAATCCTGGATGCAGAGCTCTGTTTATGGAGCGGTTGTTGTGTCGACCACAGCGCCACCGCTTCTGCCCTTGCCTCCACTTGCAGTATGCAAATTCCAAAATAGTCTACGCAATGATATCAGACCTTTATCGCTCGCTTCACTGCACTTCCAAGTAGTTAACGACCGCTGTTTTCAGAGATATTATGTGTAAATTCAAAACTGCTTGACTGTCGCCCGTTTTTCTCATTTTTCGCCTTTTAAAAAAGCAAGAAAAGGAGGCAAAAGGGTGCCAAGATTCCCTTCCCTGCTTTTCCCGGTCCTGCGGAAGCCGGGCTGAACGCGCCAAGAAATTATCTCGCTCCGAGGCTGACAATAAGCGGGAAGGAGATACAGTAAATTTGCAACTGAATATAACTTAAATCGAGCAAAACTACAGAGATTCGCACAAATTTTGAAAGAAAAACTAGCATATTGGCACGGAATTCGTGGTTGTTAAATTCTACAGATGTGGTGTATGCAGTAGCGGCTTCTGCCTATTCGCACACTCACACGTGCACACCCAAATAAATCTGCAATGCAATTCATTTTTATTAAACTTATTCACTGGATACTATCTCCTTCAAAACATCAAACGTTCCGAAGCCCAATCGCCCCGTCGGCTTCGCATTACCAGCGCCTGCCGCTGAGATACGTTTGCTCGGAACACAAGTCGCCCTGTGCTCGTTTGCCGCTGTTTACAGCACGCAAGAAAAGAGAAGGGACTCGCTCTTCTAGATCGCGGTATTATGGGCTTCACGCACACTGCTAGCGCTGTGTTCACGATGCAGCAGTGTTGCAATCCCGTTCCATTCGAGATCGTGTAGCGGAGTAGAGGCAACCCACACATCGTCGTAAATCGAGGGATTTTTTGGAAAAGGGAATTTCAATGGTTTCTTCCTCACACTGTTCCGAGCATGACAGGGGTAAGACAGAAGGGAGGACGGAAGGGAGAGGGGTGGGGGACTGAAAGCAAAACGCGTGCTTTGAACAGTGCCTTGCATTGTCTTTGCTTAGTGCAGCTTGGTCAAAATAAACTGTCCTTGTGGCGTAGTCTATTTATCAACCCGCGCAGGGGAACCGTGGATCAGTCAGCTGTGCCTGCTCGTACGTTGCAAGATTGTTGCACTGTCAAACGCTCGTTACTGTTTCAGTGGAAAGTGCTTTCATAATGAAAGGAAAAACTGTACATAGCGAAAGCAGAGACGTAATATTTAACGTTGTTAATTTTTTGGAGGGAAGTTAGCTACAAAGCGTGCAGCGACTGCAGTAATAATACGGAACTCAAACAAAGAAAGAAATAGGCACGATTGGGATTTTCCTCTAATCAAGGAGGATACTCAGTTTGGCGCCCTGGATAATCGCATGGCCCTGCTTGTTTGATGTATGCAACTGTTATTATTCTTGTTCATTATTATCAGTGAAGCGAAGGAGAAAATTTTCATTAAATATTTTGCAAATCGACAATAATATTGATATTGTAGATCGGTATTTCTATTTTTATAGTGATTTTGTCAGGTTATTGAATGTTGAATTACCCAATACAATTCTCTTAATATTTATTTTTATTGAATTTTATTATACTTAGTTTATTGAATTACCCAATAAAATTCACCGAAGTATTTCCAATGTGTATATGTATATATATAGATAGATATTGATATATTTCATGAAATAAAACTCTCTCATAGCCTTACTTTCAGTAAAAGGCGGTCATAACTTTGGTTGCCAATACATTTAGCATCATTATGTACACAAATACGGGTGCGAGTATTTGAGAGGGTTGATAACACTTCTTCTGGACACGATTCTGAAGTGCACACCCATAAAGTCAGACCAAGAGCCGCCACTGGGTGTATGTCTAGCGTTAGAGAGCGTAGAAGAGCATACACATGTTATAATTATGACGTCCGGAAGGGGGGGGGGTGAGCCACCGCATCCCTCCTGTGAGAAATGAAAGTCAACCAAACATTTATCCATTTCGCACTTAATTTCATTTCAGTCATAGTAATATACAGTACGTTAATTATTTTCATATCGTTGCAGGAAGATAACTCCAAACTGAAGCAATGATTTTTGCGGGAACAATACTATTATCGAGATAAATGTGCTTCGTCCCCTCCCCTTTGGAAAAAAATACCCCTCCCTGGAAGAAAATCCTGCTGACGTCATCGGTAGTTTCTGAATGATCTGAAAGTGCAATCAATGCAAAAACCAAACACATTAAAGAATGTATTTCGTATTGAACTTGCTTTCTACTTCTCAAAATTGAATTCAACCTCTGTCCCAAAAGTTTCCGGACTGATTGTTCTTCTCGAGAATGAAAAAGAAAACAACTTCCGTGATTCTTGCTTTGAAATGATTTCGATTGGGTACCAAGCATAGCATAAGATATGAGTGATTTCAAGGTGTGTAAACAAAATTTTAAAAAATACAATAGTTATGTAAATAATATTCTATCCACGCGACACTAATATTTATGCATCTGAATGTTAATTCACTATTTTTTTATGCTATTGATCTTTTTTATATATAAATTATATTTTAAATTTTAACTGGTGCAAATATTCAATGTAATTATATAACAATGTTATATGTAAATGTTCTGTGTCAACTTTAATGAGCACGATATGTAAATAAATACGAATATAAATCATTTCAACAAGTTTTGAAATCATATTTATTAATTGCGTGGGTAGAAAAGCATATGATCTTGCAAAATCAAAATGAGTTTACGAATTTGAGTAAATAACACGTATATACATATATTTCTGAGAAATGTTTTTAAACTGTATTCTATCACAACCTTGAGACTTTTTCTAAAGACTTTGCAAGCTCATTCTACTGGTGTTGGGACATTTAAAGGTGTACGTTACCGTACGTGGCAATTGCAAATGTTCTACAGTACCTTTCACCAAAATGTTACATACACGTCCCCCTCTCTCACACCACCTTTCCAACAATATTTCGCTGCGAGTCTAATTACAAAACTACCCGTATCTTGAATGTTACAGTTAGCTCCATATATTTACGATTCGGTTCTATCCCCAGGGTACGCTGTTTGACAGTAAATCAGCGTACAGGACTCGCGCGTTGTATCGACATCCCGTAAGAGCATCTGGGATTCATGCATGTAAAGGGGAGGGGTGGATGAGGAGGGGGAGGTGAATCTGGAGAGTGGGCGAGTACGTAGAGAGTTTTTGAAATATTGTTCCGTGTTGTGTTCGCTTGCCAGTCCCCACCATATGGTTTTTATTAATACAAACTCGGTAGTGCGAGGTGTATGCATTGTTTCTAGGTCAAATAACGGCCAATGCAAGGGAATCTCATATGGAACACGGCCGTCGGTGGTTCTAACTCATTTCAATTTTGTTGCGCTTGAAGCAGATGGCGCTCGTATATTGCATAACGGGACGAAAAGTGTAAATTGCAATTCTCAGCTCTGTGTGGAGGTTAAAAATGGTGCGGCGTGTGTGAAAATATGGACATTAATCCTGGCTGTGATGGCGGTATGCGACAGACTCACTTTCTTTCTTACACGATTCAGGATTAGCAAATCAGGAGACAACTGTTGTCGTGTTGTTCTTCCCTCTATTGTAGCTATCGTATAGAGCGAACTATTAAAGACATCGTCGTTATTTTATTGGCTCACACCGGAGTATTTTTCTGATTTCTAGCCAAAGTTGATAAGTTCAAGCACTCTTATATACGAGGGGCTTTTACAAATTATTTAGTCTAATGACACATTACAATGTCGTGGATGGTCCGGGCTTCCAGGTTAGGCTTCATCCTTTTCACGTATCCTTCCTGAAGAGCGATGCAACGTTGCCACCTCTCCGGTAGCTTTCGTATGGCCGCACGGTACCAATCTCTTGGGGTGTCACGTACCCAGTCTCTGACAGCTGCTTGGAGAGCGTCATTGCCAGGAAGTCTGACACCACGTAGGGGCTTCATCATTTTATTGAAGAGGGCGTAGTCGCTCGGTGCGAGGTCTGGTAAGTAAGGAGGATGTGCCAACACAGTGAACCCCAGTGATCTCAGCTTATCCTCAGTGCGGTGGCTGGTATGCGGACAAGCATTGTCATGAAGCAACAGGACGTTCTTGGCCCACTTTCCCTTGCGATACTGCTGTATCCGGCGACGCAATTTCTGTAGAAAAGCACATTACACATCGCTGTTGATGGCCATGTTCGGCGGGAGCGAATCCACCATGAGAATGCCATGTTCGTCCCAGGAGACCGTTGCAATTTCTCCACCTCTGTCCGTGATAATCACACTCTACGATCTGTAAGTGACGCCACACAGGTGGCGCGCTAATCACACCACTCCTGACATCTACCGGCCTCCCGCATCATTATTCACTCTGCAAGGTCGACTCTTTCAGACTACTGTATTGTCGCCGGCTTGCCTATTCCGGGGTTCGAATACCAGCCCCAGTCTAAATCATTTTTAAATGCCCCTCGTATATTCTAACACTTGATTCATATCTTTCACTTTCTGTTGTCCATTCTGGTCTCATGATATTATTAATACAACTTTACGTGGTCCTTGAAAGTTAAATTGATTTGTCTAAATAGTTTCGGGGTTATGAGTGTCTACATTGCAATCTTATGTTTACGAGCACAGCTATAAAGCATCCAAATAACTGCATTACGAGGTTCGGAGATCAATGTTGATATTGGTATCAGAAATGGAGTCTGTACGTGTTGTGAGTTTTTATATAAAGTGTCTCGATGTTGTTGCCTTAAGTGGCATTGAAGAAACAAATGTTTGAGTGGGCTTCTCACCTCAAGTAGTGAGCTTCCACGCACTGATAAGAACGTGTTAAATATCCGTTCACTAAAACATGGCCTGTACGCATTCTTAATATAATAAACAACCACTGCCCGAGGTAGATTCATCTCTTGATACCAAGGTCCTTCAGCATGCCACTTGTACGATGTGGTATTTTGTAGCTCCTTTTGCAAGTAGCGGCTCGTGCCTAAAATAACAGGTGAAGAAGTATATTTATAGGCAATGAAAACAAATAGTAAGTGCCAGTGCCCCCCCCAATTTAAAACGTCTTTTTTGTCTTCATCCGTCCATCTGGAAAATGGTGTCTGCAACAAATTACACACTAAGTCATTTACTGGGTTCATTGTAGAAACCACAGCTCAACACATGAACACAACACACGATAGGAAACGCGAAACACACACGCGGAACAAGATCTCGCGAGAACGCGAAGATTTTGCCACAAGCACTGGATGCGATGTTTTCTCCGACGAGAGAACTGCTTCATCTAGAAGGCGACACCCGTTCAAGGCCAACGCTAGGTGACGTCACCGTTGTCATGACAACCGGCTAAGTTTTCCGCAACCTAGCGGTGTTTGCTCTTGGGTTGGGACGAACTCAATACGTGCGTAGCGCCGAGCGGCGTGTTATTTGAGTATTATCGTGTGCGTTCTGCTGGGAAATAGTTTAATTTAACAAGCAAATGAAAAATGTCAATATTAATTTGAAAATTAGGTGAAAACATCTGCACTTGTTGCACTTGGCCAGCCGCCACTGTTTTGCACCAATCTTCCCATTAAATTATTGATTGATTGAGTTGGTGTTTTAAGTCCACTTTATGCACACAAAGGCTAATCGGGACTGGACCTACAGTTTAAAGTGGGATCCGAACCACTACGTGCCTCCACGTGATTGCAAGGCGACGACGCTACCACTGCGCCATCGGGGAGGCTCCCTTTGATTAGGGTAGGGGGCAAAAGCTTTGATGAAATTTCTGTTGGGGAAAGAAAAACTACATTATATTTTTCTGTTTTACGAACTTTGTATCGACAAGTACAAAACAGGGGACTATCTAGGGTTGACCAGGAGACTTCAAAAATTCCATTCTTGTCTTAACTTCGTGTAATGTTACGCGTAATTACATACTTGTCATAGGGGAGAGTTGCCTATATTGTACCACTTCGCAATTTTGGACGATTGTTGACAAATATTAAATATATATTCACTATTGCATTACCAAAATAAAATTTACTCTTTTATGCAACACTCCACTAAGTTACAATTGACTTAGCGAAATTCAAAATATGTTAAATAGCTATTTGAAAAGAAGTTTACAAACGGTACAATATTGGCAACTGGGCTACTAATTTGTACCAGTGGGTTCCCATTTCGTACCGGATAAAAAGTATCACAGAAACAGTGTCAAAGTAAAGAAGTAATACATGTAGGCTTTTATATAATCTTTCAGAATATATTTACTGAAGCTAATAGTTAAAATGGGAACTTCTACATTCAATTTAACAAGTTAATGTGCAAATGAAAATATAATAATTGAAAGTTCAGTTACTAATATGAAATTTGCTGAATTAGGCCTAAACTTTCATATTATAGCCTGGGAGCAGTAAATCACACAGCACTTTCACAACTACTACATATATAGATCACAGCATATTTCTTTACTCCAGAACATAAATCGTGGGTCCACAGTTTGCACTGGACAGACTGAGTCATTGCTTCCACGCTACATGCATCGCAGTTATTGCAGTACCAATCTTCTGCATGTTCATGTGGAAGAGTGGATGAGGATGTGCCTCTATATTTGATGCTGGTTCAGCTTTCGGTCGACACGTTTTCTTTGTACCTCGTCTATTACCAGACGTAGAAGCAGCTTCGAACAGAACCGCAGATGCAGTGGTGTCGGGATGAAACGTTTTCAACTCTTTTTTACTCAACTGGCTTTTGTATGGAGAAGAAGTTAGTTCTACAGCTGTCTGGGATCTCTTCCGAGTGGAGTGTTTCACCCTAACAGGGAATATTTCTGCTGGGGTCATCTTTGCGAGGTCACTGGTCGTGGCATGTCAATAGGAGCTACATCGGCGCCCTGAACCTGATCGAAAACCTCTGTAGGTTCCCGAGAAATTTGAGAAACCAGCAAAATCAGAGTCTATGAAAACGTGACGGTTTACAGGCCAGATACCACACGTTTTGAAGCAGCTCTCTGCAACAGCTGAAGTGCATGCAAGACCCTAGGCTTGTGCAAATAGCTGGGACACATGATATTGGGTTACTGCACATCCGACATTGCTTCTAATCTAAGTTTCTATGGCTTCATCATAGTACCTTTTCAGTGGCGAGAAGAAACCGACGTCCAAAGGCTGAAGTCGATGGGTTGTATGTCCAGGAAGCTGCAGAATTATTATCCCGTGTTCTCTGGCCACAGTCAGAGCTTCAAGATTTTTAGAGTGGGTGGTATGGCCATCTAGTAGCAAAAGAACTTTCCTTCCCGGGGAACAGTTCACGTGCTGGATGAAATGTCGGAGGAACTTCACAAATAAATCCGAATTCATGTACCCACTCTCGGAGACTTCCACCACACTTCTAAGTGGCGTGCCCACCTTCAGGGCATCACTCATTATCTGCCTCTTAAATATGATCATGGGTGTTACGTAATGTCCTGAGGCGTTTACACAACACACAACAGTTGTGGCACCTCTCTCTGCTGACGTGATTCCTCCGACCTGCTTCTTCCCTTTCATTCCCACTATTTTCCTCACATGTTTCTGCTCAGTGGTCACTCCTGACTCATCCATGTTATTAAATCTTGTTCCATCCAGTCCATTTGAATCTACACACTTTTCCAATATGTCAAAGAAAGCGTTTACAGATTCTCTGTTAAATCACCTGGCTCGAGCGTATGATGTTGGATCTGCCTGTCTCACAGATAACGTGGGGTGTCGTCTCATGAAATTATAGAACCACTTTTTACCTGCCGTTCGTTTCTGTTTGTTGAAATTATGGGACAAATTATTTGCATGTCGAAAGCTAACCTCCTAACATCTGATATTGACAATCCAAAGAAACTTTCCTCCATCTGAAGAAGGTATTTCTCAATTTCCTTTTCCAGTTCTGGCGAGAAAACTGTACCACGACCCATTTGCTTCACAGATTCATTCGCATATGCATTTTTGGCCTCTAGATGTCTCTTCAGAGTGGGTTTTGGGATGCCGTACCGTCGACAACATTCATTTATGCCGCAATCCCGGTTCCTTAATGCAGCCATGGCCATCTCCAGGTCGTCTGTATTCCATGATCCGTACTTCCGTTTCGTATACATCTGAAAAATAAAATTGGGGTACGGACCATTAGCCACTTTCATCGCAGTTTCCTATATTGTACCGGTACAATATAGGAAACCAACGTGTGGTACAAATTAGGCAACCGGCACTCTCTCCTTATTCCCGCCATTCGTCTCCTAACAAAGAAAACTCGTGCACAAAACTTCGCAGTCAACATGCTCCCGAAACTTACCTCTAGCATGCACTTAAAGATCAGTTACTTCAAACTCACCGTTCGACGTATATCTAATTACGCCTTCGACACAATGATTACTTCACACACTGCTAAAACCTTCAAATGTTTCTAGCAACTAGCAGACACGAGCACAAACACCAACTTTCATCACTACCTCCCTCGCTGCTGAAGACCTTTCTATACATGCCGCTAGATGGTACTCATGAGCAAGGATCACAGAAATCCAGCGGTGGAACGACTTAGGAGGTACAATATAGGCAACTCTCCCCTACATCTGATACGAAAATGGAACTGATATTTACTCGAAGTAAAGAAAGCCGAATCTAAAAAGTAGACTTTTCTTATTGTAAATCATTCACTACACGCACGCTTGCAAATTGAACGCACATAAATTTACAAATATTGGATAGTATATGAAAACACTATCCGTATCCTGAGTGCTTAAACTTACTTGCGTTTATGTTTTTACAACAGTATTGTGCTTTCATTAAAAGAACGTTTCAAACTGAACATATGTGCAGAAACAAAAGTGACAGTGAGTTGATGGCACCGAATTAAATGTAATTTACTTTTAGTGCTTGAAATGGTTTATAACTACTTGTTCAATCAGTTATCAAAGAGGCTACATTGAACTCGTATTTGTGTAAGCAGTGAGATGACAGAAGCGCACTCGTGCTAAATAAACAAGTACAGCAAAAACGAAATCACCAGTAAATACATGCCCCATTATATATTGTAAATACAACAAAAAGTTGGACTAACTCCAAAGGCTGATCCTCTTGTTATTACGCGGTACAAAGCTGGAGCTAATGGCAAAATCGATGACGTCCTTGTTCCTCTTGTGCCTCTCCCTGCGATTGGTGTAGCTCTTCCCGATACGAAGCAGGAAAAATCCAGCTAATTACAGGTATAAAAAATATCAATTTCCGAAAACGATCATTGGTGTTCTCCAGCGTTGAACAGCATTCTCGCTTTTTTTCTTGATTTTCGAATTGTTTAGCTATCGTTTGAAAAATACAGCACAACATCGTTTCCCTCTCCTGATAATGCTTCTCATTCAGAACAAATGAACACTTAGAGGACAGTGGTTAGTTTCTAGAAACGACACGTCGTCTGTGTCGGTACTATCGCACCTATGATAAAAAGTTGAAGTTGTACAGTAACGGGAAAATTGCCGTTGCTATGGAATCATAAAAGAAACAACCCTAAAATCTTCATAATTTGTAGAAGACAAACCAGATAATGGTAAAATAAGAGAGGCAATAAGCGATGCATTTTTTTTCAGGATAGGGTGTCGATCTCCGTGGCGAAGTTCGTAGCACAGCGTGCTACGACTCCAGGGGTTACGGGCTCGAATCCAGTCCTCGGCATAGGCGTTCCTTGCGAGCACTCCTTCATCAATTTCATCATATCATCACTCATCTCTCGCAATTAATCAAAAGTTGCAGAAAAGCGAAGTAAGATAAACCAAATCAAATCAGGATAGGGTAAATTGCAAGAACTTCAGTATGTATTTCAAGAAGTCCCTGACAACTCCAATTTATTCTCCTTACTGTGCAAGCAAGTTCAGAATATATAGGGTGCGTCTAGAACTTCGTAACGGCCTAATAGTTTAGAAACTGGCAAGAAATTGAAGGAACTTGCAACCGACTTAGCGATAACCCATGAGTCGAGTCGAGAAATATATTTTTGAACACATGTGGTGTCACCCCAGAGAAGGAGTAGGTTTTTGACTCATAACTTTCAAATGGTAAAGGAAGTAAAGTAATTCTTCGTTTGAAATACATAGTAGAATTATTCCGGTATTACATTTGGACGTAATTAAGGATAGCGATGGTGAATGCATAATTCAATATTTGGAAGCAACTAGTTTTTAGTAACACAGGTTACATTTTTGAGGAATTCTAACTGCAACTAGTTACTTTCAAACTTTAACGTTTTCGCAATAAAAGTAACGCAATCAACAGTTACTTCTACATGTACTTTACGGGATTTAAATTCTTAAATTGAAATTTTGTAACGTAAGGGAAGGGTTAAATTTGCCAACTCTGTTTCCAACTTTGCGTCTTCTCTGGATGCTAAGGTGAAATTACTTGAATACTACTGTCCAAGGCAAGGAAGCTAAGGAGCCTCCCAGATGGCGTATTGGTAGCGTCATTGTCTTGTAATCAATGGGTTCCGATTCGATACCCGGTGGAAGTATATTGCACAGTAGTTCGAATCTTACTTTAAACTGTAGGTCCAGTCGCAATTAGCCTATCTGTGCATAAAGTACACTTAAAGCAGAAATTCAATTCATTCAAGCAAAGCTGACTGCATGTTCCATATTTTTTTTAAATAAAATAAATATTTGAAGATTTTGTATTATGCACCAGAAACATAAATGAAACACATGTAGCCACCATATATTTATTTTATAACAATTAAAGATAATTGATTTGTTATTTGTTTACACGAAAATTTACCGCAGAAGGAAACTGTAACTGAACTACATTTTATGATGAGTAATTGAAACTGTTACATTTGCAAACAAATGTGTATGCATTTGTTTTTTCAAAACAAAACACTACCAGCGTGTGTGGCAAAAGGGAATTCATTTCCATCTGTCAAGCTTTGTGATGTTCAATTTGTTTTAAATTTACTTTTATTAATTATTTTGGTGGTGGATTCAAAACATTATTTTCTCATTTTATGTACTCCTTATGTAATAAAATTACTTCTATTTTAATTTTTTGGGAGAATGGCAGACAATTAAATTTTATTTTCAATTTTTACAATTTCAATTTGGGAAATTGTTTTGTAAGATGGGGATCGTAACATACCCTAGCGGCACGAGTAGAATCTTGCCATATTCTGTGTCTGCTTTTCTTCGAGAAAGAGGTTTTTCACAGGAAACTGCGAGACGGAAGGTGGGTGAAGGTCAGGTGACGAGAGTGGCGAGGGGTCTTTTTGGTTATCATCGCTATAGGATTGATTGATTGAGTTGGTGTTTTAAGTCCACTTTATGCACAGTAAGGCTAATCGGGACTGGACCTACAGTTCAAAGTGGGATCCGAACCACTATGTGCCTCCACGGGTCATCGCTATGGAAGTAAGACTGGTGAATAGATGTTATTCGTGCCGAACGGGGTAAGTTATTATTTCTTCCCGTGATCTGCCATTCTCAGTCAGAAGTGTTGGGACTAAAGCATGTGTTACGTCATTTAATTAAATGCTATATTAGTTACCTCACATCTGGCCCTTTTAGGGCCGTCGCAGCAAGCAGGTGTATTAATTTTGGGAATGAGCTACATCCCACTGGCTTGTAGTACGCAAGTAACTGTAATCGCATTCACAAAAAAAAAACATACCCAGGCCGGTGTCGCAGGAATGGTTTACCCCCGAGAGTTTTATCCCCGGTAATAATTCCCTAGGAATCGTTTACCCCTTCGCCTTTGTCGGCATTGAGAAAGAGGGGGTAATCGTACCCTAGGGATGGTTTACCACCTGGGTATAAATTCCCCAGGAATGGTTTACCCTCCTCAACTAACGTCGGCATATGGTGACACTACAAAGAAACCACAAGCCTAATTGTGTGAGAGGGGTGTAATCGTACTCTAGGGGGTAAAGCATCCCTATGGTACGATTACCCCCCTCTCACTCAATGCCGACAAAGGCGAAGGGGTAAACGATTCCTAGGGATTAAATACCGGGGGTAATAATTCCCTAGTATTACCCCATTTATGCTAGTCTCTCTTTGATGTTTCCGGGGGGGGGGGTAAACCATTCCTAGGGAATTATTACCGGGGGGTAAAAAATCTCGGGGGTAAACCATTCCTGCAACACCGGCATTCGAACCCGGAACCCCTGGCGTCGTAGGGCATTGAACTAACCCCTCCTGCACAGAGTCGGCACATAGAAAAAGAGATAGCAATGATTTCTCAATACTGAACCGCAATACCAAAGTTCATATTTTACTATCGTGGATAAGTATCAGAAATTCCCGTTAACTTAAAAAAAAATGTCTAAAATTGAGTTATTTTAACCAACCGAAATCGGAACTTTTGAAACTGAATAGAAGTATGCCTAACCTTAAAAAAATCTTGCACCGGCAAATAAATGCAAATCGCAATCATCCGTAAACAAAGTAAAGTTTTTAAGAAATTGTTTTTATATTTCTCTTCAATAACAACAGCCTGAATAAGCCACGTGCGTGCGCGCTCGCATACACATATTATGTACCATAATCGTGTAGCAATCCTTAAAATACAAGTGGGGTTTCTTTTTACGATTTTTGAGTTATTGAGAGGTTGGAAACACTGCTATCTACGCTTGTGCTATTCCAGATAGAAATGCCCTTGAGAAAGCAGGTATTTTCTGCGATTGCTGTGTATGTACTCAGAACAGCAGGTCTTTGTGTGAGCTTTATAATTAGATTCTGTCAATTCCAGAACCAAAGGATAGCCTATCTCTTTCGGTTCAGTTGCTTTCCATATCGGTAGACAAAATAATCAATTTTCACAATTATAGCATGGAATAACCATTGCTGTGAACAGAGATAAGAAATAATAACTAAAAATGCCAACAAATAACTTTCCTTCAGTAATAAGACATTTAAATGCCAATGTTACTAAATTATTATATAACTAAATACCTCGTAAAAAATGCATCTCAGAAAGCGTTTATAATTAAAACTAGGGCGTCGTTACAATTCTTTCAATTATTTAACAAAAACCCTCGAGTTTCAAGTCGATCCGCGTGCTTTAAATCTTGCTTTAGAAGTTTCTAATTTTCTGCGTGGGTACCATATATTTTTGAGGATCTAAATTTGAGATTGAAATATACAATGACAAGTTATGAAAGGAAGGAATAACTGTAAAACTTATTTTCTCACATTTTATGACTTGCTGATGCACTTGTTCTCTTCAATAGACAGATTTTATTACCTCGATCAGAATTTTGTACAATTTTATTCCCTCGGACAAACTTTGAACGATTTTATTTCCTGGGACAGAACTTCATACAATTTTATTCCCTGGGACAGAACTTGGAACGAAATATTTACCAGAACAGAACATTGTACGATTTTATTCCCGGGACAGAACTTTGTACAATTTTATTCCTCGGGACAGAACTTTGTACGATTTTATTCCCCGGGTCAGATCTTTGTACGGATTTATTCCTTGGCACAGAACATTGTAGGGATTTATTCCCTGGGACAGAACTTTGTACGGGGACAGAACTTTGTACGGTTTTATACACTGGGACAGAACTTTGTACGGTTTTATACACTGGGACAGAAATTTGTACGGTTTTATTTCCTGGGACAGAACTTTGAACGATTTCATTCCCCGGGACAGAACTTTGAACGATTTCATTCCCCGGGACAGAACTTTGTAGCATTCTATTCCTCCGGACAGAACTTTGTAGCATTCTATTCCTCCGGACAGAACTTTGTACAATTTTATTTCTCCGGACAGAACTTTGTACGATTTTATTTCTCCGGACAGAACTTTGTACGATTTTATTCCTCCGGACATAACTTTGTACGATTTTATTCCTCCGGACATAACTTTGTACGATTTTATTCCTCCGGACATAACTTTGTACGATTTTATTCCTCCGGACATAACTTTGTACGATTTTATTCCTCCGGACATAACTTTGTACGATTTTATTCCTCCGGACAGAACTTTGTACGATTTTATACCTCCGGACAGAATTTTGTACGATTTTATTCCCTGGGACAGAATTTTGTACGATTTTATTCCCTGGGACAGAATTTTGTACGATTTTATTCCCTGGGACAGAACTGTGTACGAATTGTTCTTTTGAACCGAACTTTGTACGAATTGTTCTTTTGAACCGAACTTTGTACGAATTGTTCTTTTGAACCGAACTTTGTACGAATTGTTCTTTTGAACCGAACTTTGTACGAATTGTTCTTTTGAACCGAACTTTGTACGAATTGTTCTTTTGAACGGAACTTTGTACGAATTGTTCTTTTGAACCGAACGCTGTACGAATTGTTCTTTGAACCGAACGCTGTACGAATTGTTCTTTTGAACCGAACGCTGTACGAATTGTTCTTTTGAACCGAACGCTGTATTAATTGTTCTTTTGAACCGAACGCTGTACTAATTGTTATTTGTATTCGAACTCTATGTGGTTTGTTCTCTCGAATCGAACTCCGCGCGGTGTGCTCTCTCGAATCGAACTCTGTGCGGTTTGTAGTCTCGAATCGAACTCTGTGCGGTTTGTTCTCAAGAATCGTACTTGGTGCGATTTGTTCTTGTGAATCGAACTTTGTAAGATCGAATTGATCTTGTGCGAATCATTTGATTGCTTTGGATCGAGCTAGGTTTGGTTTCGTTTGAAATAAACATTGTCTAATTTATTTTAAAAAGATAACTCCCTGTACTCTAAGATTCGTTCAATCCACGACATCGGTTCGAATGCAAAAATTGTCAAACAATATAATCGATTTATCATTGACCTATAGCTGACAAGCTTTCAGGAAAACCCATCCATAACCCTTTGGGTAATTATGCTGTCAGACAATCAAACTCAAGTGAAAACTATCTTTCACAGAGGTGGAGACGATTCGCCAGCACTATTCTTATGTTCCCAGCTCGCACAATAGATGTCTCTGCAGTTATATGTTTGTTTATATTTCCATAAACTTTAGGAGAAAACAAATATATTTGATACTATCATACTGAAAACAGTGTTGTATTATTATTTATTCAACTGCAAGTATTTGAACTAAAAGACCTATACAAATAAAGAAGTTTGCTGGTGAATATTTGATATTTTGGATGATACAAATTGTGATTTATCTTTCAAATAATTTGCAAGTTTGTTATAAACGCGTGTACAGTAATATTTCAGGTCACTAGAAAATTGAGTATAATCACAGCATCATAGTGTTGTTCATCTAATCAAGAATGAATCTTAGGGTCTATTGAACTATTATATGTAAGCGTTCTTAGGAAATCAATATTCAACTGAAGCTCTCTGCACTGCAAATGGTCTTGAGGCGAGGAGAAAAGTTATGTTTGGAAATCGTGTTTATTGAAAATGTTTAATAGCGCAGCGAAGAGTGGCTTAACTCCATGTTATAAAAATATTCCGGATTCCGATTCCCAGTGAAGGCACAGCGGTTTAAACACACACTTTAAACTGCAAGTTCACTTCCTGATTAAACTAAGTAAGTATAGGATCCTAATTATATACAGGTGACAAAAGCGTCATTCACTCTTATTTTTATTATAGAGGATTACTATTATTGTTTGTTGTTGTAAATCAGGTTGAAAAATGTTACTGGCTTACCATGTCAATTGACAATTGTTCATGTTGTTCAAATGTTCCTCGTCTATGTGAAAGAGGGCCTCTCAGATGGCATAGTGGTAACATCGTCACATTGTAATCAAGGTGTCCCGGGATCGATGGCCGGTGGAGGCACATGGCACAGTGGTTCGGATCTCACTTTAAACTGTAGGTCCAGTCCCGATTAGGTTTTCTTTGCATAAAGTGGACTTAAACCAACAAATCAAATTCAAATCTATGTGAAAGAAATTTTGTTCTTGCTGTCAAATATGTGAATGCACATAGACGCGTGGTAAGTTATGTCTTTTCCGACAATGCTGTCTACAGTAAAGGACCCTTTTGGGTTTCAACAATCACATTGACTACGAACAGGATCGTTACACCCCAGAAATGTCCGTGACGGTACATTACCAATATACACAAACTTTTCAAGAAAGTCAAAAGTTTACTTTATCGAGGGTAGGTCAAAGATGTAGGAAGAAACTTGGTCTGCAATAATGTCTGTGAAAGTAATAAAGTCTCCGATTAAGGAAAATAAAAAGTTTCCTACCTGAGCTCTCAGAGGATCGAACCCGATACCAGGCAGAATGAAGATATCCTTCGGTTTTTCCGGAAGGCGCGCAACGGGCACAGGGTCCGACATTCCTGAAGTTCAAGGTCACCACAGTCGAGCGTGTACAGATGCTGTCTACTTTCCTGCACTATAGCGTGAAATTTTGCCCAGGGGTTGCAGATCCATCCGTCAACAGGGCTGAAACTATAATCGCTTCTCCAAAGTTAGAACAACCAGTAAATTGACACTAGTTTCTTACGCGAAGAGAGCTGTTCGTTACGGAAAGGTTGCCTCCGGCTTTTAATTCGATTGCCAAGTCTGCGTGACGGGATGCGAAGTCAATACCCGACGTTTCTGACTGTCCGCCGAGGCACATTTTACCTCTCCGCCACGTTCGGAAGCGATCGGGCAGTTCCGTTCGTTCTCGGCAAATTGGACTTCCTTGTGCGTGGAGAGGCTTGGGAATCTCGCTTTTTCTAACCAAAACAGATGGCAGAGAGGCGGCAATTTGCGAGCGGGAGTTAGTAACTCCGAGTGCTTGGGGCTGAAACCCACTTTCTCTGTCACCTGCGAAAGGTCTCGAGTTTCAATATAGGACGGCCGCACCTGAGATTTGTGTCTGCTCTGTGCTTTCCTGGATCGTAAACTGGAGGGGGAACAATAGCGTTGGACCAGCGGCAGGAATAAGGCCCGATAGTCACGTCACGCCTATTGCGGTTGTTATTTCATCGAGACTGTGTAGCTCAAGCTTACTAATGCACGCCTGTTCCGATTACGGTAACATCTTTGCAATTAATCCATTCACGATAATTTCTTTGTGATTATTCCATACAGGGCCATTCCCTTGGGATTATTCCTTTTCGATTATTCCGTTCACAGTTATTCCATTACAATTATTTATTTCCTTATTATTTACAGGGTGAGCATAAATTCTTTCCCTGATTACAAACTTTTATTGCTAAAGAACTATGCTAGATAGCTACAGATATGCGGTTTGTTGGAAATGGTAGCTTAACTCAAAGTTTTTTATCAGTACACTTCGACATGTGCTCCCTTTGTTGCCCTTGGAACGTCTAGGCGATACTCAATTTCTCTCCACGTCTTTGGCAACATCTCTTCCGTCACCGTCTCTATAGCATCCCGTACTCGTGTCTGAAGAGTTTGCATATTAGGAACTGGTGAACTAAACACTGTGTCCTTAACGTAACCCCATAAAAAAAGTCAAGAGGGGTTATGTCCGGCGAACGCGGTGGCCATGATATGGGACCGTCTCCACCGATCCATCTGTCTGGAAAGTGTCATGGACTGATAAAAAACTTTTATGAATTAAGCTACCATTTCCAACAAACTGCATATCTGTATCTAGTATAGTTATTTAGCAATAAATGTTTGTAATCAGGGAAAGACTTTATGCTCACCCTGTAGCCTATTTTCGGTAATTCCATTGTGATCATTCTCTTTCGATTATTCCGTACATGGCCATTTCCTTGCGATCATTCCGTTCACCGTCATTCCTTTGCAAGTATTCCATTTATGTTTATTTCTTGGATATCATTCCGTTGACATTAATTCATTTCACGCCTTTGCATTCATCTCGTTTTGAGCTTCATAATTATCAATTATTATTATTATCTTTATTGATGTCCGTTTATGCAGTTTGCACTTATTTGCTCGCAAATATTCCGTTCGGCCTTGGCGATTATTCACAAGTGAAAGTGTAATTAACTTTTCCTCCAAACAGGCTCGATACGGGACGCGATATAGCAATATCTCATGAAGTCACCCACACTAATGCCGATGTATCGGTATCGGAAACGGTGCGGCGCCAGGGGGGCTTGCGCACCCCGTTGATTTTCTTCCGCACGCCATTCAGTAACCCTTACGTTCAACTGAAAACACTAACCCTTAGAGTGTCATATTATGTCATATTGAGCACAGAATGTTAGGTACTGAAGTAAGCCGTTATTATTGTATGCGACAAGCAAGCACTGAAAGAGGTGCCGATGTACGAGTACATACTTTCTTGTAGTGGTGGCAGGCTCTATAAAGATCAGCGGCCCTTTTCTTCTTTCGTCAGCAGTGTTGTTATGCATTTTTCTTCTTTGGTTTCTTCAAGGGGTATGTTTGTGGTTTTCGATTATTGCCTATACTTTAATGTGAGTTATGTTTTTGTTTCTTTTTTGGATTGTTGATAAACGGTTTATTTTCCGCGTACTTGTTCTTCCTCACACTGGAGCAAAAATTTCAGCTGCTGTCAAGATATCACCAAGTCGTATTCGGGAAATTATTCAATGCAAGTTGTAACGTTAAGAGTAGTTTTCTTCTTAATACGTTCTATGTATTTGTTCCACGTAACATGTCTAGTAAACGTACCATTTCAGGCTTTTTCAAAAACTGTTAGGAAGAGGCCCAATGTTCACGAAGAAATTTTACAATTCATTGTTGGAGATAGTGCGGCAGAAGGGATTTTAACGAAGGCGAAGTTGCTGTGAACTCCGTGTTTTGTCCTGAAGTGGTAGGCGGAAGGTACAATGTATGTACTATGTATTTGTACCTCTATTGGTTATATTGAAAAGTACAAAAATTGTGTTTTTAAAGGCAAGTATAATTTCATTTTGTATTTCAGTACATAGTTCTGAAGTCAATAAGACTGCAACGTGTATCCGAAAGTTTACACTGTATGACCACTTCCTTGGAATATAAGATTTAATGCACATAATCACGGACGACCAAGGGGAGGGGACAGCCTCCCTGGAAAATGGATGTCAACAAAAAGTTATATATTTCAAACACATATTTTCATTTTCAGCGAGTAATTTATGTTAATCACAGTGACGGTGATTAGGGGTCCAGTTGCCCCCCCCCCGCTTTTTTATTATTTTGGCCCCCGCACTATGCTAAATCTTATCTACCAAAGGAAAGCAAACTGTCCTGACTCCCTCCCCCCAGTTTTGGCAACTTTCTCCCCCAGTTTTGAAAGGTTTGATGCGCATTTTTAATGTTTTCCTTACTTTCATCGCACCCCCTATATTTCTTTCCGCAGTCCCTCAGCACCCCTAGATGATTAATCCTGGCGCCGCCGCTGCGGTAGATTAAATGCTATTTGCCGATACCCCTTTGAAACAATGCCCTTACTGATTCCTACCGATACCGATATCCTATAACAGAGCTCTGGCTCCAATTACAAAAGGTGAACATAGAGTAAAGAGAAAATAAACAATTAAAAAATTACAATTACCCTACAACAATACAAAACAATACCGATGCTTGAAAATTGTAATACTTAAAAGTTGTTAAAAATATTAATTAATACTAATGGGTGAGTATTCGACTCCAATTGTAACCATCAATTTACCAGAATTTTTCTTCAAAATATCCAAAACTTACATCAGAATATAAAAAATACCCGATTTGTAATCATAAAATATATTTTATTTTCATGTAATATTGGTGCCTAATCAATGGAAACTTCTAATTTTGCATAACAAGGACAATTAGACCACACGAAAGTGTTGCGCGGCATTTTTGAGGACCCTACGAACATTTAAAACGCCGAAAATGTATCGGATGGTATCGCTATACAGGGTGAATCATAAGTAATAGCGCAAACTGACACAGTTGAATGTACACGATAATAGAAGCAAACAAATCTCAGTAAACATGGGTCTGCAAACGAGCCGTTTTCGAGATAATTGCGAATGTGTGGTTACAAGCAGCCACTGTCTTCATTGTTTGTAAACGTCCTCCTAGTTGGTAAAATGTACTCTGCGTTGCTGTAAGGTTCCATTTTCACTACGCAGTACAGCACAACTGACGTGACTCCCACGATTGGACTGTGTACTGATTGTATCCATCCTGTTTGATTGCAACGCCACCTCTCGGAAATGTTCTGTTTTGTAAACAAAGAGCAAACCTCGGAACGCGCAAGGAGTAAAGCACTGTGTGTTTACAAAATGCAATCAGTGACGGCTTCTAACCACACATTCGCACACGTTATTAGCATTTTACCAACTAGGACGACGTTTACAAACAATGAAGTCATTCGTGGTTTGTAACGACACATTCGCAATTATCTCGAAAACGGCTCGTTTGCAGATCCATGTTTACTGAGACTTTTTGCTTCTATTATCGTGTACTTTTAACTGTGTCCGTTTGCGCTATTACTTATGATACACCCTGTATAAAATCCAATCGATAACTTCCGATACCGATACATCGACACAGGTATCGGGCCAGTCCAATTTATCTTCTTTTACGTGATAAAATTTGCAGAGTTGCTGTTCAGCGGAACATGTCTACCTTTGGGATAAGCTAATAAATGTCAAGAGTTATATTGCTCGAATATACTGTTCAATTCTTTTCTAATTAATGTCTACTTAATGGACTGGATGTAACGGAGAAGGAAACATGAAGGAACTTTAATAATTGACCAAAAAAAAAATTCGTTCTCCAGTGAAAGAAAAATTCAGAAGGAAAAGCATGGAAGTAATATTGAAATGAAGAATGCAGAAGGAACAAAACAAAATATGCTCAGTTAGAGAGAGACGGAGGTGGGGGGGGGGGGGGAGACCGGAATTTTGGAAGATTTAAGAAGATGAAAAAGGCACAGGCCGTCTCAACCTCTCAACATTTCTCATTTGCCGGCATCCGTAGAGAAGAACGGAAATGTAGGATTGGGACAAGGTGGAGAGATTTTTCGGATACAAGGCAAGAACATGCTTCATATTTCCTTCTGTCTTTAAATATGTTTTCTCTTCCGTTGCAATTTTTCTCCTAACTGTTTCTTCGTGCGCATGATGGGGTTGTCGTGAAAAATCGTTGTACAGATTGTAACAAGTTTTTCATTTAAGACCGGAATGAGATTTACTTTACAAATATATCACTTTCTTGTTTGATCTCATAGCTTAGTCATGGCAAAAAATACTTCCCCATACAGCCTTAATACCAATAGTCTTATGGCAGAAGTATTTCTTCCCACGACTGTACAGTCAACGGCAAAGATAATGGTAAGCAAATTGTCCACCGCTATTTTCATTACCTTTATATTCTACATCCTGTGTTGTTTTAAGGAATGAAACTATGTTGGTTAGAAGCAGGCATTGTTCTCGGCTTATTGGCGTCTTTGTTTCAATTCATTGTCATCACATTGTGTAATTCAGACCGAATGAAAATGGTAGTGGACAATTCGCCTACTGTTTCTTTCGCCGTTGGATGTACAATGCAATCGGTTTTAAAACCATGCCAAAATCTTGTTTGCTTTCTTCGATCATTTAGCAGCCCAATCATCTGGTCAGGAAGACTGCAAACAACAATAAAATGAGGGAAGACAGGCGAAAAACCGCATTTCAAGCGAACATGCGCGGAGAATGGACTCGCATTTCGGACTTCAAGTCGTGGACTGGAAGTGAACGTCTTTCGAATTGCACTTCGACTTCATCGCCAAATACGATCAGCAGATAAAACTGAAGATATGTTGTTCTTCCCAAGTTTTAAACACTTGTTCTTGACCATAGGAATCACACAGCATTCTCATACATATATTTCCACACATTAGAAGAACTTCAACAACTTGCCGACTTTCTACTTCATTGATTTTAAACAAATGAACAACGAGTGCAGGAGTCAAGTACTCAAGCCTGCATCGATGTGTGCTCCGCGCTGTGGTCTAGCTTGCTCGTTTAATTGGCGCTTTCGATCTGCACTATGTGACGTCACTTCCGTCAAGACCATACTTCAAGTCTGCTCTTTGTACTTTTGGACACAGTCAAAGTGATAGAAATTGAAATATTGGACGGTTACATGGCTACACGTTAATTAGAACTACGAAAAATTATTTGAGGATTATGGAACAGGTAATTTTATCAATGGATCTTATATTTTCCTGATTACTGTGCTTTGTAGTTGTATTTATTCAAATAATGTTTTAAGTGTCCCAGATACTGTGTTATTTAAGTTACAGTAAATTATATCTATCACTCCTTAGCGAGTCTCAGTTCTCTACGGTTTCCGGTAAAAGGAATACACACGAAAAATCTGCATCACAAATATTTTCTTCTTCATTCAATAAATCAACAACTCAAGTTGGAATTTCTGTTATAATGATAATTTAAGGCAAAGTTTAATCTGCAACTTACGCATACTCCAATAAGTGTTATAGGAAAAACAGAAGCGAAAATTCACTGCCAGTACATAGGCTGCAACCTATTGTAATTGGTTTACAAGCAGGTGGACACACGCAGAATTTGCAGAACCTAGTAAATATTGCTATAATCAGTACCTTCAAAACATGTCGCTAGATGTCTGTACCTAGCAGAAGCGGATTACCTTGGTACAAATTGCTTTTTAACACTGGGATTGAACTATCATACTTATGAACTAATTATCGCAATTAGCCGAAAGTGTTAAAAAAGCGAAGCATATTGTTTCCACGGCGACAGATAGCCATACTTTTGCTATCTATACTGACTTATTGGAGAATAAATAAGATTTTTCATTTAATATCAACTTCACGTAGTCTGATAAAAGAAATTGGAACTCATCTTAATTTTTATGTTAATGCCTTATTGGCCAATTTCTGCTAAACTATTAGTTTGCTTCACAGTTTAATGACCTAAATTAAATCTTAATAGTAGATTATTGGTCTAATTTAGGTTGGAGGGAGAAGAGGACGTTAATAAACTTTGATCTGGTTCTAGCCTAGAGGGTAGAAACTCACGTTGCCTCATTCTAGGTGTGAGAGTTTGTCCAGACTGTTTGCCGGAGATCAAGTCCTGCTTAGAAAGATTAGTAAATTCAACATCAACGTGGTAGATGGAAGGTTGGATAAACAAAATCTTGCACCTACCTTTAGCGGCTCCAGAGGAATGCTGACGTTGTATTTGGTCTTCAACCCACGTGACTGCCGGAACCCGTGACGACGGAGCTGCGAATTCCCGCTGATGTCAGCCATTGGTTGGATTTTCATTCGTCGCTTGTTTTAGGCCTTTCGTTTCCTTTGCACAGTGGCTCCCACGCCAGTGACAATCCACAGCTCCTTCGGAATGACTTCGAACCTTGGGTTCTCACTTTCATACCGCACCTGAAACAAGGAAATAGTGGCTGATGAGATTCTTGCAAAAGTCAACCCTGTATTAACATGCAGGGTGTATCATAATTAAGTAAACAACTTATTATTTATTATTATTTAATATATATATATGAAACAACAATGAGGTTCGTTGTATAATAATGAGAAAATCTTCAAGGTTTGTTTTTCATCATCAATACTTTTGTAAACACGGCCATTGTGGCGCTGGTGTAGTGTTACAGATTGATTGATTGATTTAAAATTGTTGGGTGAATTGGCACATTAGGCCATTTTGCACCCTTCAATATTCCTTTATCTAAAATTCTTCCTGAAAAGAATAAAAAAAAAAGGTGTAAGAAGCTCCTTGGGAAAAGTTGTAAAGGGACGTGCACAAGAAAAACCCATTAAAATAAATACTTCCTCACAGATAGTGGAAGAGACGAGCTCTTGGCAAAAAGTTAAAAACTTTTGATAAAACACTGTTGTAATCTCCCAACAGGGATGATAAATACTGTAGTTTGAAGGAATTATTTAAAAAGTCTGCCTGAAGAAAGAAAAATTGGCACATTTAACGAGAATATGCAGAATACTTAAAACGAACAAACACGACACATCGGAGGGTTTAGCTCTTGCAGTAAGTGACTATGAGTTAGACGGCTGTGTCCAATACGCAGTCGAGTAAGAATGCTTATTCTCGAAGGAAGGGGCGAGACGAGGACGCCATGCGCCTATGGTGGGTTTATGGCGACTTTCACAGGTGGAAAAAATGCAGATGAGCCTTAAAGTTATAATAATAAATATAATTGGTGGAAGCCACATTAACATTTGTAGCCATTTGGTAGACATTCATAGTAACTTAAAGTGTTACTTTATTGATACACAACAAATGTCATTGTTGTACTCCATATAGTTTAGTCGAAATAACTTCTTAATGTAGCTTACTCTATTATGATAAACCCTGCATTTTTTAAAAAAATAATCCGTCATTTTTCTATGTCGTCAAGTTAATCGCCATGGATAAATGGTTGACAGAGAAATCCAAGCCTACATCGGGATTCAGACGTAGAACTCAGAATCTAATAGTACGAGGTCTGTTCCGTAGCCTGGTGTTCTGCGTTCAGTATCATTCCACCCTATCATGACATTCTTGTGGAAATCACTCTTCGCAATGTTTTACAGCGCGAATATTCCTATATACTGTATGTGTTAGGAAATGCATGTATAAAGATAATATAGGATAAGATGAGATATTCCTAAAAAAAAAGAAGTGGAAGTAACCTGTATATTGTTTTGTTATCAATATCTCATCTCTTAATTCTACACACATAATTCTCTCATACGTGTGTATATTCAATTGGTACTTTATTCAACACATCCAGCATCAACAGAATTTAGGGAAGTAATAAAGTAGCACGTTTTAAAAGTATGTACTATCATGTGTACGTGCATTATGTTGAAAATCGAAGTCACTTCCGTTTGAGAACACGATCAAATAACGAAAATCCAGTGACACCTATCGGCTTTTCGGAAACTAGTAGATATAAAGATGAAATGATACGTACATCCAGTGACGTATTTGTATGAAGTCCATGTACCCTAGATTCAGGGTACAAGAAGCAACATGGCCGTAATAATTTAAGGCGTTGTGGCACTTTAGGAGACAATACATTGCATCAGGTTGAGTTATTTGTCAGAAGTCATTTTACGAGGGTTGTTCCGAAAGTTTATGGACTGAGATCACTATTCGGGGTCAGAGTCAATACGAGGATTGGTGTGCGTTTCCTTTTTGAAATAGCGCCTTTCACACTCTATACACAGATTTCAGCGATGCACTAGCTTCTCAAACATATGTTGCAGACTATTTTCTGAGAGTCGGTGTAAGGTAGTGGATGTTACAGCTTTCACTTCCTGGTCCGAGCTAAACTTCCTTCCACGTAACTCTTTCTTAAGTGTTGAAAATGCCCAGAAATCTCAGGGTGCGAGGTCTAGGCTGTATGGAACATGGTCTAGAAACTGCCCGCCAATTTTCTCCAACGCTGCCATAGCTTGCCGTGCCACATGTGGCTTAGCGTTATTCTGCAGGAGAAACCATTCTTCATGAAGCAGTTCAGTGAACGTGGCATCCATCTTCCACAAACACGAGACATCTTCAGGTGTTTCTTGACATCTTGCTACACCAACATTCAGTTTAGCTGCCAATTCACGAAACGATAAACGTCTATCTTCTTTCAACAATGTCTCTGCTTTCACAATGTTCTCATCGTTCACTGATGTTGATGGATGCCCACTTCTCGCCTTATCCTGCACATTGCGTTTACCTTCCTTAAAATGCTTCCACCACTTGAATACGGCCGATCTGCCCATTGCTTCGTCACCGTAAGCTTCTTTAATCATCTCAAACGTTTTCTGGCCACATTTGCGTAACTTCACAAAATTCAATAGCGATCCTTTGTCTGGTAATTATCGGTATATCATTCTCATCCGCCATTGTAATACACTCTGCAGTTCAACTTTTATAGCGAGCAAACAAAATAACAGCTCGACGTTGATTCACTCGTACATTAACAAACCACACTGCAGGCTATCTTCACGTGCAACAATCACAGACTTGGCTTACACAGAATCGGCGCAGTGTTGCCAATCCACGAACTTTTTGAACAACTCTCGTAATTCATGATCTTCTGTCTTTTAATCACCGCCAAAAGTTAATGTGTATAATTCTTATACTTTCAATTTAACTGTCAATAGTCACTAGCCAAAGGTCAACGACTAAAGAATGGACGACCAGCGAAGTGTCGTCCAGTATCGGCCACACAGAATTTCGTACGCACCTACTGCAGTCCTGCTTGCTTTTGCTTTCAGAGTAAGATGGCAGACGAGGAGGGCAACAAAAGAGGTAAATGGACTTAAGAGGCCATGAAAGAGGCGGGAAATGAGGTAATGACAAACAAAATGACAGCAAGAGAAGCAGGTAGTATATATTGTTTACCAAGAAGCACGCTAGGAGATAAATTGATAGCAATTCAACGTGGTATGTATGTGGACCTGACAACTCAGATGGGCAGTTTTAAGAAGACGTTTGATGACGAAATGGAAAAACAATTACTTTCGTACATGAAAGACTTGGACAATAAGTTGATGCCCCTCAGTAAATAAGAAGTCAACTGTAGAAACTGCACAATGCATAATTTGTCTCTAGTCCTTTGAGGAAGATTGGGCTCAGTGTACCGAATGTGGAGTTTGGCACATCTTGAATGCGTAGATCAAGAAAATATTTCGTATTTTTGTGACTGTAAATATGTGATTTCAACTCTGCTTTAACGGACTTTATTTCCACATTCGTTAACTACCACACCTTTGTATACATAGTTCACAGTTTCTTCATAAAACTGAAGCATTTATCAATAGTTACCACTACCTAAAATTAAAATTTTGACTGGCCGATACTGGACGACAATTTTTCCACTCATTGAAATTTAAGCTTTCCTTTTTTTGTATATATCTTGTAGTTCTGAAAACATTTCAGAGAAATTAAACCCGTGTTCCATAAAGTATGCATTGAGGTATCATATTACTATGTTCAATCCGACTATCTCCTAATCCTTTATCAGTTATAATCAATAAGCTTGAGATGGCCGGCACTGTACGACTCTCCCTTATAGTATCACTTCCCGCGTCACACTTGCATTCCAGTTTCTCCCCGAAAATTGACATTAACAGGGAGCAGATTTAGATGTAAATATATATAAATACATTTCCTGCTAAAATCAATGTTATTTTGCATTATCTTTGCGAATTGTGGTATGTAAACTCAAATATTGCGATTTACATTTTCCATGTTTTAACATATATTAGCTTTTTAGCACAGAGTTTTCATATTTTAGTTATATTCCATATTCAATTCTTTCAGCTTTCTATCATTATATTCTGTTCCTCTCTTACATACTCTGTTTGTTTAAAACCCTGACAATATACAATGATCTGTTATTCTAACATAAGGCAGGTGAACCAAAGGTGGCCATACTTCCCAAGGTGGCCCCACTTCACGCAAATCATATTAGGTAGTATTTTACATCAATGTACCCAGTCCCGCTCTGGCGCACTATGCAGAAAACCAACTGTCTCGGGCTGGCAGCAGCCATTTTATGTAAGTTATTGTGCCAGGGATCGAGCAGATTAGTTGTTCGTTGTTATTTTAAGGTAAATGGGAAATGTGAGTTTGTACGTCTTTGAAATTAACGAACGTTAATATTTTATACATATTTTGAAAGCTCGTTTAATTATCTCTTCGATCACATAGTTACATTGTAAAAATTTTTTTTGTGTTAAAGGGGCGATGCTTGTTGAAAAACGTAGTCCAGAGGCGAGTTCCTAAGGTGCCCATGGTGGGCCACCTTGGGAACAGGTTTCACTCGCCTCTGGAATTTACACTTTTTTCACATTAAAATAAGCTTTATTATTAAAGATTACCTAATAATGTTAAATTTGCACAGATTTTCATGAATTTCTAAATATTGTTATAATGTTAGGTATATATATTGGCAATGGCCGATGATCAGCTCACCACAGCAATGCACGCTGCTCTTAATGATGACAATCACTCCGAAGAGAAGTTGAAGAATTTCACTTTTGGGTAATCGCGAAGATTAAGACTAGTGATATGATGAAATTGAGGAAGACACACTCGCAAAGAACGCCCATGCAGGATTCGAACCTGGGACCACTGGCAACCCAAGGGCTGTACTAACGACTCCGTCACGGAGGTAGGTTATGCATCGTTACTGTGCATAATGAATGTCGCCTATCAAAAGTTTCAGACTAACAATTTCTCTAATAAATTATAAAACAAAATGAATAAATATATTTTCTTGAGCACATCTTCTAGGAAACTATAAGCAGTGAGACTTGGAAACAGATGTAATTGTTTTGTAATTATTTAAAAAATATTTATATGAACCAGGTTGTTAATTAGTTCTAAGAGTTATTTCTTAAAATTTCATAAATTTCTCTCTCGAAGATTTGTAAGTTGCCCTAGAAGCTTAACTATGGCCATCTTTGGCTCACCTACCTTATTAAACAACAAAAGATAAGCTTTCGCGATGCGATACTGAACGCAGTTTTAATCAATATAAATATGTTAATAACAACAGGAGGAGATTCACGTTTCAGCACTTGAAAGAACGTTTGGTAAGCCATTGTTTTGGTAACAAAAAAATTAAGCACATTTTATATTTGAATTTGGCATTACAATGAATGTTATGCAAGCCTAATCCATTTTATTGAGCTATGTAAGCCGGAAATTACAATTTTTCACAATTTCGATATTTGACTCCATATTTTGCTTAAAGTAACTAATTCACATATATAACACTTTATGGGTACGTATTAATCCGTTCTTTGGACATTACTCATGCCAAGATTGATTTAATATGGTTAATTTACATAACGCTTTAGTTCACTAACATTTCATTAAGTCATTGAGTTTTTGTTTTAAGTTGATTTTTGCACATTAAGGCTATTCGGGATTAGACCTAGAGTTTAAAGTGGGATCCGAACTACTATGTATCTCCCCCGGGTACGGAACCCGAAACCCCTGGATTACAAGGCGACAAAGTAACGGCTGCGCCACCTAGGAGGCCACTAACAATTTCAGACCATGATCAGAACTGCTGATGTATATTATCAACGAAAGGAATACGGTAGATAAAATAATAAAGAGAACAGGCCTGAAATAATAATTGATCTTTAGCGAGAGATGATCTTCCTCCTCCCACACAGCAAATCACTCAAGACTGGAATTTTCACGCATATCGTGGCGTGCCATTCGCGCAGCCCATACGATTTAGGCAATCGCTGAACTTTGAACCACGCTGAACCACGTTGAATTAATTCCGGAACCAAATGGGTTACGTGAACACCTGTGTTCAGGCGTGAATAATGGCGTATTATAGAGAAGACGGATGGGGTAGGAAGAGCCATCGAGACCTGCCAAATCTCCTCCCAGAGTGCATCACGTGAGGAGGGCGTCAGCGGTTAGTGGAGGATGATTTCATTCCCTACTGGAAGTTTCAGCGTGAGTTATGCTGCCAACGACCATCTCCACTCGCTACCCAACGTATATAAAGGCTGAAGAAGGCTTTCGTTCCTTGGAAACTAATTTAGAAAACCCATGTGGGAATCGCAACTGTGGGCGTGGCTAATGGTAACAGCCAATAGTATAGCGTTTCTTAAATGACACAACTGTCCGGGAGCTACGTGGGCTTCTACACACAGAAACTTAAATACATCATCTGAAACAAAAAAATGCGTATAGTCTATAGCTCAGACCAAATGTTTAAGTGCATCACCGAGAAAGATGCAGGAAGGTGCATCAAAAAACGCATCAACTGATGCATTAAAATGTAGCTGGATATGGAAAAAAACACTTACTTGCATCATACCTGAACCCTTGCGTTACCTTTACAAACGAAACACGAAAATGCATCAAGCTAACATGATTCTTGGCATTGCATTGATTGCATTTGTGGTGCATCAAATACTGTAGATTGATGTATTTAGTTTTATGTGTGCATGCACAATGAAGGAAATGCAAGTTACAGGAGCGCATTTACAAAACCCATATGAAAATCGCAACAGTAACAACCAATAGTATAACCTTTCTTACATGACGAAACTCCAGCAGATACGTTGGTTTCCATATACACAATGAAGGAAATACGAGACGCAGGAGTGTACGTGATTTACAAAGCCAACATGGTTTGATTGATTGATTGTTTGCACAGTAAGGCTAATCGGGACTGAACCTACAGTTTAAAGTGGGATCCGAAGCACTATGTGCCTCAACCGGGTACCGAACCCGGGACACCTTGATTACAGGGCGATGACGCTACCACTGCGCCATCGGGGAGGCCCTTAAAGCCCACATGGAAATCGCAACTGTGCAGCAGCTACACCAACGTCTACCGGCACAATGAAGGAAATACAAGCCTCAGGAGCGTATTTACAAAACCCATATAGAAATTGCAACTGCGGGTGTGGCTAATGGCTAGAGCCAATAATAGAGCGTTCCTCACATAACGCAATGGTCCACCACCTACATCGACTTCTTGAAGGAAGTCAAACTTGAAACATTTCAGTCTCAAAGCCTATACTGCTAAGTTATTGTATAGAGCATGTGAAAATTAACAGTTAACACTAAACTTAAATTCCCTCTGTGACAGAGCAGGTTAAGCGCTGGACTCGCTATCTTGCCACCGGCGGTCCCAAGTTCGATTCATTCATTTATTCTATCTAATTGTCCCGATTAGCTTACGAGGTAAAATTTGAAAATACCAATACCTAACCTAACCAAAAGTAAAATTACTAAACCCATCAAACCTTTAATTAAAAGCATGCAACCTAACTCCTAATCTAGGACATCAAACCTAAAAAAGTGTAAAATTATTAGCACCATGTAACATAACAATAACGGATGAACAACTTTCAAATGTCATGAAGTTTCAGGGTTCTTGGTTACGAGATATCTTCATCTACTCTGCGAGCCTCTGTGATAGCCAACTCTAAGTTGGCTTGTAATCCAGAGGTACCCTGTTCGTTCACATGTGACGGAACAGTGCTTCGGATCTCACAATAAACTCTATACTCTGTCCAAGCTAACTGTGGAGCAGGCGAACGAAAACAAGTCTCTGCGCAAGTAGTGACGCGAGACGGCTCCACCAATGAACGCGTAAGAGGAACGGAATTGCGTGGAGTGCCACTCGATTTCCTTCGTTTCTCTGACGCTATACGCAGCCTTGCTCCACAGATAGCTCGGACAGGGTATAGGTGCAGTCCAGATTAGCCTATCTGAGGATAAAGTGGACTTAAAACAAACGTTTGCCAACCACGCTACGTATAGTAACAAAAATACAAATTTATAAAAATACAGAAAACGTATTTTGCACATTCTTTTACTCTCTATATCTTTTCTAAGGTACAACTTAATGATGATATCCTTCCGATTATTTGCATGTAGTAAATTTTTCACCATCACGTCACCACTTACAGAATCAATCCTTATCGCATAAACCGCAATTTATATTACCCTCTCCGAGTGCATCATCTGATAAATATACCAATTTGATTCTTTCATTTGATCGCGTGCTTGCAGTTAACCGGACATGGAATTAATGAATGCTAAAATAAATTACAGGATCAGTGTTGTGATTTTTATTTGTGTTACATTCGGATAACGAACAGATCTGCTTAGTCCATTGACGCGTGGTTCCGCCTATCTATATTTATCGCGAAATTCGATCCACTCGGATCATCAATTACTTCTGCCAGTAATCGAATCTTCATTTAATTAATCTGTCGATTAGCTGCGTTATGTTCAAACTGGGATTACAATTTTGAGTTCTGCTATGAAGGATCGAGTATCACCCCCCTCCAAACACACACACCCCAACCTTACCACTCGTATTACATTTTGTATTTGTATTGTATTATACAGGGTGGAGCACTTTCGATTACCCAGTTTGAAAATAATATACTCAGCCCTAGAGACAATAAAACTCCAAAAATGTCATATCATCCTTTTCACTACATTTGTCCATTTACATACATGCCACATAGACTTTACTACTGCGCTTTGTGTGCATTTGCTACAATTATTTGTGAAACACTATGTCTGCGAAATGAAACCTTTCGGACATTTTTGAAAATTGAGAGTTGGCCACACTGCGTGGATGGACGACGACGGAAACAGCTTTGTGGCCTTGACTACCAGTAGCCATGGGACGCTGGCACATTCAAGACCCGCCAGATCCCCCTAATTAACTGCCCCAGACTTCTTCCTTTGGGGACACTTGCAGGATAAGGTGTTTGCAACCAGAATGGGAAGTGTGAAAGAGCTGAAAAAACGCATCAAGGAGGAAATTGAGCGCATATAACCCCGGATGTCCTTGACCGTGTCATGAAAGTGTCCGTAATCATCTTGTGCAGTGCATTGCTAAACAAGGTGGTCATTTGGCAGACATGGTGTTTCACAAATAACTGTAGCAAATGCACAGAAAGTGCAGTAGTAAAGTCTACGTGGCATGTATGCAAATGGACAAGTGTAGTGAAAAGAATGATATAAAAGTTTTAAAGTTTCATTGTCTCTAAGGCTAAGTAAATTATTTTCAAACTGGGTAATCGAAAATTCTCCACCCTGTATTATTGTATTTCAATATCTTCCTCAGTTATTACAACCTGACTAAAAAAATACTTCCTCATCATTTCCCTTACACTATTGTCTCTGTTCTTCTAGTTCCTTAAGTACAGTCAGCGGCAATAAAAATTGGACACCTAGATCCTGAAAGACTCGCTTTTCTGCAAAACGTTGTGTGTGTTGCCTAACTCTACGTTTATCAGTGGATGTTTATAGCAAATTTTCAATGGCAACTTCTACAACCGTTGTAGATTTAGGCAACGCCTTGCAAGGAAGCGACTATTTCAGGATCTAAGTGTCTCATTTTTATTGCCGGTGACTGTACATTGACTTTAAAAACTTTGTTATACTTAGATGTTTGTTGTTAATCGCACTGTATGCACATACGAGGGTCACTATTTATATTTGGAGCCTAACAATGAAAAAACAGGAATTTGGCATTGAAAACTGCTTTATTGTTTTTTGAAGTATTCTCCTTTATGGTCAATACACTTTTGCATTCGTTCGAACCATTTGTCAAAGCAGTTTTTCCAATCTTCTTGAGACACCTCCATAATATGGTTTTTGAACGCATCAACGGCGTCTTCCGCCGACGAAAATCGTTGTCCACGCAATTTAATCTTGACATTCGGGAACAAGAATAAGTCATTGGGTGCCAAATCAGGACTGTACGGCGGATGACCCATCAATTCGATTTTTTGACAGTTCATAAAGTCGGTTGTTTGACGAGATGTGTGACAGCTGGCATTGTCTTGATGAAGAATGATCCGACGACGTTTGTTTGTTTTCCGTATTTGACCGAAGACCTCTGGCAAACAAATTGTTGTGTACCATTCAGAGTTGACCGTTCTACGTTCCTCTAAAGTCACAGTTGCCACATGACCAGTTTTCCCGAAAAAACAGGCGACCATTTGTTTCGATGTGCTTCGAGCGCGAACAACTTTTGTTGGATTGGGTTCATCTTGAAACACCCATACAGTCGACTGCTGTTTACGATCCGGCTCATATGCATATATCCATGATTCGTCACCTGTTATAATCTTATATACGTCTTTTGAAGCACCACGATTGTATTTATTGAGCATTTGTTTGCACCAATTGACGCGAGCGTCTTTTTGAGTTTTTGTCAAATTGTGTGGGATCCAACGAGAACATACCTTTCTCACAGCTAAATGATCATGTAATATTTTATATATGCTGGTGGAACTAATGCCTATGGTTGCCTCAATCTCCCAGTATGTCACATGACGATCTTGCAGTATTAGGTTTTGCACAGCATCAATGTTTTCTTGAACACCAACTGATTTTGGACGTTCTTCGCGAATCTCGTCGGTGAGCGAATGGCGGCCACGATTAAATTCGTTACACCAGCGTTTCACAGTGGCAAAGGATGGGGCTTCATCGCCAAATGTGGAAGTAAGTTTATCGATGCACTCTTGTCTTGATAATCCACGTCGAAAATCTTTTATTGTTGTCGCGCAATCTCCAAGGCAACATAAACAATACAAATGAAGCTATTGACAAAACATTTGAAGTACTTTATGGTCAATAATGCCAGACGATTCCGTGCAAACGTCAATTCGCGCCTAACTTCAATCAGTGTTGCCAAGGCTCAAAATATAAATAGTGACCCTCGTATAGGCTCAGTGAGATTTTACCTACCTACTTTAAGTACAATCTGAGCCACTATGGCATCCATCGGATATCTTGTTCATAACAGCGGTGAATTTATTTGGAAGGTTCCCAGAATGCAATACATTCCTGCAACCCCTCTAAAAATTAAATCAAATCATAAAAGCATTAATTGTAACAGGTAACCAGGTAACAAAAATGTTTCAAATTTCACCCGAGCAATGAAAAAAAGCAAGTTTCTAGAGAAATGTTGTTCTTCCCATTTACTTATTGCATTATGTTATCGTAAAGTAATTAATTTTGTTTGTGAAATTTCATGTTTTGGTCGCGAAACTCCACTTCCATCTACCGGTCTTTCCATAGGACCTGGTATTAATCTAATAATCTGGTAGTAAGGGGGATGGAACCCAGAGGGTGGTTTAACGCAGTATTTCACAGGTTTAGAGCACGGACAAAATGCAATGTGTCTTTCGAACTTCAAAAGGTGGTGTCTGTGAAATTATGGACTGGAGATGTTGATTTGAAGAGTTCGAGCAAAAGTGTTTAAGTAATAAGTATTTATCCATTGCGCAATATAATTCGAAGTTGATCAGTTATAACCATTGGCGTAGCAAGATATAGCGAGACCCTGGGGGAAATTAGAATGTGAGACCCCCATCCATTCTTAACATTTGAACTTTCAATAATCTGAATCTATGCAAAATCTTGAGGAATGCCAGCAAAATATTATCCAATTGAAACAATTGTAAGAAAAATTTTGGGTTACGTATTAATATTAGAATTAATACAGTGTTTTCTCTATGGAGTTTTTAATGTAAAGTGTTCTGTTTTTCTTTAGTTCATTCATTTTGTTTATATTTTGGTACCAATTTAAGAAACCTCGAATGTAATTTTTTTCAAGATCAAATGATTATGATTTTGATCGTTTGTTCTTAAAAGGCGTTTGGCCAATAGGCCTGTGCCTACTCTGCCTGTTTGGTAATCCAGCACTGTATATTAACGACATTTGCTATCATTTTCATTTTCAAATGAATCGTTTATCCACTATTACACTTTCAGCCCACTGAGAAAAATAATCCTGCGTACGCTACTGCTGCCATTATACTGTTTATTTAACTAGGTACTATATGTTACTCAATAATGAAATTAACTAATATGTATTGCGTTCATGCGGCCATGCTGGGGCTCCATTTTGAATATTTCATCCTGATCAACAGTTGCATATTGGCATTCACTGTCGTAGGCAAGGTGGAAGATTATGGGGCTACATCCACTCCATAAATTTTAAGAAAAACAACATTTTCAAATATATGATGCAATAAATTCTAAAAAAAAATCAATTTAAGTGACCGTGAATTGTCTTTGAATAACTTTTGAAACGAAGGTTAAAGAAATGGTAATTACATAATAGTATATAGTGTACCCCACACCCTCCTAGAAAGCAGCTATGTAATATCCACCCTTACACTTTAACACCCTCCCTTCGAGAAATAATCCTGCGTACAAGTAGCATAACTAACACGCTCTGCACCCCCGCAACTTTCAATTCCACGCCCCTACTCGTTTTGAAGAAAAGCTTGACTTTCTACAGCCAACATTTACATTAGGTATACAATACATGAAAATACATACATGTAAGAATCAATGTAAAAACTGGTTCGAAAGGTTAATACAACGGATTTGATTGATTGATTGATTTGATGTTTTAAGTCCACTTTATGCACAGTAAGGCTAATCGGGACTGGGCCTACAGTTTAAAGTGGGATCCGAACCACTATGTGCCTCCACCGGGTATCTTAATACAACAGAAAAACTGTAAAATATTATACAGGGTGTCATTTTAATGGTGCCCACAGGCCACAGAAACGAATATAGGACATTAAAAACAAACAACTTTTCTCACTAACATTTTTATCGTTAGTGCGTCATTTCGACGCTACAGTTGTTCAAAAAAGCCCGTTTTGTTTATGCAAACATGTTTATATTTTCTGTCTATGAAGAGATTAGCTATACATTATTAACAAAAAAACTTATTTTTGCCGCCATTATTCAAGATGGCGGACTTTCTTTAAAGAAATGAGTGGAGAATTTTTAGAATATAAATTATTAACTTTTCTGACACATTATGGGACAAAAATAATTTGTGTTGCAATTTTTTCCGTCACATATTGTTCATTGACTATACTAGTGTTTTTCAAACTGTGAGGCGTCACAGTTTTCGCAGGGGAGGCGCGAGATCTCCCAGTTTTTTTTCTTAAAGTGTAAAATGTATTCATTTAAAAAGTATCAATATATTCTGCTTTATTTGCATCTCACGTAGGTTGTCCCTCTGCATGTCATCTCCCGTTGGAGACAAGAACTATACCCAACCATCCAATGCTGAAAACTTCATTGATAGTGCCTGTGTACAGAATTTGGCATACCGTTCTCATGTCTTACACAAACTGAATGTTCAGACAAGGCATCATCATGCAAAATGAAATTTCTACTTTGAAAAGAAATATTGAAGATAAAAGCATTGATGATTTATTTCTTACACTGAGCAAGATCTTAGAAGAAACAGGACTATAATTTAATTAAGAATTTCAAACATTGCAGTAATCTGTTTGTAAGATCTATTCTCCAATTTTTCTTACTGTCTGTATCATTTTTATATCATAAATATCGTATCGCTGAATGAATTGACACAAGCTTATAAACATTTAAAAGTTGATCATCACCACCTGTATAAATTATACACAGTATATTTGCATTACTTATACCGGGTGGTCCAAAAGTCCCGGAACGGTCACATATCGTGAGAAATACACATCGAATCGGAAAACGAAAAATACATGTTTATATAGAGCATATGGTATCTGAAAGAAAGCTATTCAATGATATCACACATGATTCCCCACCCTCGCCCCCTGGTGGTGGGGCGGGGGGAAACTGAAATGTTAAATAGAAATCCCCCATTTTGTATTCTAGAATCGGAAAGAGGACTTCATTCCGAGTCCAACGAGCTATCAACCATCTTCCTAGCTCAATAAGGAACGGAGATATGGCGATTTTAAATTTTCGCAAAAAAAAAAAAAAAAAAAAAAAAAAAAAAAAAAAAAAAAAAAAAAAAAAGTGTGAAAATTCCATAAAACCATAGACCCTCTTCCATATACTCTATTAAAGAGTCTTCACGTGCAGATTCTGAATCTGCAATCGCTTTTACTCTAGCTCAATTAGGGGCAGAGCGTCCATTTGAAAACTTTTTGGGTCTTATGAAATTTTCACTTTTGCGCGAAAATTTAAAATCGCCATATCTCCGTTCCTAATTGAGCTAGGAGGATGGTTGATAGCTCGTTGGACTCGGAATGAAGTCCTCTTACCGATTCTACAATACAAAATGGGATTTCCATTTAAAATTTCACAGTTGCCCCCCGCCCCTCCACCAGGGGGCGGGTGTGGGGAATCAAGTGTGATATCATTGAAAAGCTTTATTTCACTTATTAAACACGTATTTTTTCTCTTTCCGATTCGATGTGTATTTCTCACGATATGTGACCGTTTCGGGACTTTTGGACCACCCTGTATGTGTGTGTGTGTGTGTGTATATATATATATATATATATATATATATATATATATATATAATATATATATATATATATATATATATATATATATATATAAATATGTATGCATATGTGTGTGTGTGTGTGTGAAGGTGTGTGAAGGTGTGTGTTGTGTGTGATGGTAGGTAGAGGTGGCCTTTGGTAATATTTTGCGGGGGACCCAAGATATGTAGATCCGGCACTAGTATGTGTGATATATATTAGGAAACGTGAATGTAGAATTATTTTAACGAATTACTTTTTGGTCTAGTACTTATTTTTATCATGGCTATATATTATACAAATTTACTAGCATCAAACCAATAGGCGTGCGTGCGCACGGTGGGGGGCAACGAGGCAGTTGTCCCCTAAATACTTTAACTTAGAAATTTAGTGTAGAGGAATCTTATCACTGTAATTAAACAATATTATGCTCTAAAAGGAAAAGGAAGTATTTTTATTTTGATGAAAGTTCCAAGCAATTATGGAGGGGTTTCATTATTTACTATGTAATTGGACTATATAAACCCAGTCTGTCAGGTTCTTTCCCAAACAACAGTAAATAAGGGAACGTAACGTGGATCGAATATTACTCCATGTCGAGAACACGAGACATTACTTCCGACAATCTTCATCTCGTATTTCTCTTTGGCATCACTGCTCGATTTACAGAGATGTATAACCATGACTGGTATACAAACCGCAGAATTGCAATGCTGTTTGGGGTTGTCTACTCACAAGGCGCTTGGTGGTCAGACACCGAGAGCTTGCTTCAGTGCTTCTTCAATAGAGTTGTTACAACCCAGAAGTGTCCGTGACTGTACAATTTCTCCTAAAATTCTGAAAATTAGTGGCAGAGATCAAGGGGCAAGGGGACAGTTGCCCCTTCACTCTATGACCCCTTACCATGGCCTCTTATCGCTAAGTCTTGTATACTAAGATAAATTAAACTTTCCTTGCCCCTATCAGTCTTGGCGCCCAATCACTTAAGATTTTTTATATTTTTTCTTGACAAGTAGTTCGTGTGAAAGTGTGTTCTCCAAGATGGCGCAACATCATATTCCCATTTTAACAGTTTAAATCAATTAATGTTGTCTTATGTTGGGCAAAATCTTGCCTCGCAGGTTTTTCAGTGTTTATAACTCTTATACAGAATGAAAAGAAGATTGAGAAGTAAATGTTAGATGCATCCTTAAGACTGCTGGAGTTCATTCTAATGGTGGACGAACAATATTTACGCTTTCCAATGTTTGTAAATATATGTGCCTTTAATTTTCAAGACTGTGTGTATGCGTGTAGTGAAAAGTTTTAATTTAAGAAGAGACGCGAATTTTGTTTATATCCGGCTATCTTTCAAAACAATAAGATGTAGTAATGAAGTTTCTTTTAAGCCGGCTGAACTTTCATTAACGCTTTTGCTTCTCCACTCCCCCCCCCCACTAATCAGACGGTCTGCGCAAGCCTATGACCAAACCACACTTATCACTATTTGCTTAAGGTCGAGTGTATTTACAGGTAAGTAAATTCATCATACTAATGAGAAATCGAATACTTTACAAGTAATTTGTCCCTCTTCGTCTATCCATCTTCTTTCCATTTCTTGATCATTTCGTGTTATTTTCTATATTTCTGCCTATATCATTTCTTTTAATTTTCAGTATTTCTTGTGCTTCTTTATCTCATACTTTCTCTTTCAGACCTAACTTAGAGGACATATGGAACTTTTTGGTTCGATTCATTGGTGTAGTTTATCGTACGTCGCTTTTCTGTCACTTTTGGCTAATCGCGACGATGGGGATGAGATTAATGTAGGGACAAACATAAATAAACGACACAAGACGAGGCTCACAGGGTTATACTGGCTGTGAGCCCAAACGCCAAAGCCTCGTTAGTCTGCAAAATGCAGATCACACTGTACTATGTGGAAGAGAGGCTAAAAATTGAGTCTTTAGAGGTTATCCTTATACCCTTGGGTACATGGGTAATAAAACTATAAGGTTAGAGTAAAGAGGTAATGTCATTACAAGTTCTTGTTTGCTTGTTTAACTCCACCACATGATCAGACAGTCTATTCGGGACTGTATCTTGGGCTTAAAGTGGATGAGGACCATTGTGCTTCCACCGGGGATCGAACCTGTTACGCCTTGATTAAAAGTGACAGCATTACGGCATTCGGGAATCCATATACTGTACATAAAGTTCTTAAATAAAAGTAACATTTTTACAATTACTACTACTTGTCTTAAATAGTATTGTCAAGAGAACATATCGTCGTATGAGTATTAGAAGAACATAACTTAAGAAATTGCTGTTTTCAGTTTTGTTAAATAATCTCCTCTAAAGAGTTCTACTTCAAGTCAGACCGACATATCTCCACTTCTAATCCTTAGCAGTAAAGTGCAGTCACACCTGTCTCCAATGTACTGACTCTTTTCATGAGTCATACAAATGTATTCCTAAAAATACATGATTTCCTCTCTCCGGTAAAATTCAAAGACGATATATGCCATACTCTACACATTAAGAAGTGAATACAGTTATCATTTTCCGTAACTATAATAATACCGTCATTCGAGTGATCGTAGGGTCAACGAAAAGATTCAAGAGTAAAATGTTGTTTGATATGTTGTTCACATTGGTGTCATCTATGTAATGGGAAAGTTTGTCGCATTTGTTTAGCAACACCCTGTATATCCCAGAGGAAGCACAAAATCCAGAACTTTTGAGTGTATGGTATAAAATTTCCCCTCAACATTAGACTCTGTGCACACCAGTGTGTTCACTTGCGGAAAAAAAAATGCCAATCCGTATTCCAATCTCTACTCTTCTCCGAGAAAGAGCTTAACAGGCCACCGAAGTGGCATTTCCGCCTACCACAAACACCAATTTAAGCCCAATACTGAGTAATATGATGATTACTTGGGCCACGATGAAAGCCGAAACACCGGATACCAGGTGAAACTGCGAGATGAGAGAACGTAATGAAGCTCATATCTCGAATTAAATCATTCCTGACCATAATTTACCTGTAAATTGAGACGGTGGGGCAGTTGAATTATAAGCTGATATAATCTCTAGGCAATTTAGTAGCCGACGAAGTTCAGCGGACCCTGGCTTCACGGGGAACAAAATCTAGCAGCCGAGGCTGGAAATGTGTGATGGCTGATATGTTATGTTATACATGTACATATGTAACCGAAGATAATTAAGATAAATAATTATTGAATAATAAGTTCCTGCTACAACCTATTTCTGTCGTCACAAACGATTAAGTACGAGAGAATTAAAGCGAAACAGATTAAGCGAGAAGGGTTTAACCGCGAAACGATTAAGAGGGGAAACAGATTAAACGCGAAAGGATTAAGAGGCAAACAGATTAACCCGGCAAAGGATTAAGAGGGGAACAGCTTAAACGTGGAAGGACTATGAGAAAAATAGTTTAAGAGCAAAACTATTAAGAGGCGATGCAGATTGACCGCAAAAGGATTAAGATGTGATGCAGATTGAGCGCAAAAGGATTAAGAAGCGATTCAGATTGAGCGCAAAAGGATTAAGAGGCTGGATCAGATTGAGCGCAAAAGGATTAAGAAGCGATGCAGATTGAGTGCAAAAGGATTAAGAGGCTGATGCAGATTGAGCGCAAAAGGATTAAGAGGCTGATGCATATTGAGCGCAAAAGGATTAAGAGGCTGATGCATATTGAGCGCAAAAGGATTAAGATACCATGCAGATTGAGCGCAAAAGGATTAAGAGGCTGGAGCAGATTGAGCGCAAAAGGATTAAGAAGCGATGCAGATTGAGCGCAAAAGGATTAAGAGGCTAATGCAGATTGAGCGCAAAAGGATTAAGAGGCTGATGCAGATTGAGCGCAAAAGGATTAAGAGGCTGATGCATATTGAGCGCAAAGGATTAAGAGGCTGATGCATATTGAGCGCAAAGGATTAAGAGGCTGATGCATATTGAGCGCAAAAGGATTAAGAGGATGATGCATATTGAGCGCAAAAGGATTAAGAGGCTGGAGCAGATTGAGCGGAAAAGGATTAAGAGGCTGGAGCAGATTGAGCGCAAAAGGATTAAGAGGCTAATGCAGATTGAGCGCAAAGGATTAAGAGGCTAATGCAGATTGAGCGCAAAGGATTAAGAGGCTAATGCAGATTGAGCGCAAAGGATTAAGAGGCTGATGCAGATTGAGCGCAAAAGGATTAAGAGACCATGCAGATTGAGCGGAAAAGGATTAAGAGGCTGATGCAGATTGAGCGCAAATGGATTAAGTGGCTGATGCAGATTTAGCGCAAAAGGATTAAGAGGCTGATGCATATTGAGCGCAAAAGGATTAAGAGACCATGCAGATTGAGCGGAAAAGGATTAAGAGGCTGGAGCAGATTGAGCGCAAAAGGATTAAGAAGCGATGCAGATTGAGCGCAAAAGGATTAAGAGGCTAATGCAGATTGAGCGCAAAGGATTAAGAGGCTAATGCAGATTGAGCGCAAAGGATTAAGAGGCTAATGCAGATTGAGCGCAAAAGAATTAAGAGGCTGATGCAGATTGAGCGCAAAAGGATTAAGAGGCTGATGCATATTGAGCGCAAAAGGATTAAGAGGCTGATGCAGATTGAGCGCAAATGGATTAAGTGGCTGATGCAGATTGAGCGCAAAAGGATTAAGTGGCTGATGCAGATTGAGCGCAAAAGGATTAAGAGGCTGATGCATATTGAGCGCAAAAGGATTAAGAAGCTGATGCATATTGAGCGCAAAAGGATTAAGAGACCATGCAGATTGAGCGCAAAAGGATTAAGAGGCTGGAGCAGATTGAGCGCAAAAGGATTAAGAAGCGATGCAGATTGAGCGCAAAAGGATTAAGAGGCTAATGCAGATTGAGCGCAAAGGATTAAGAGGCTAATGCAGATTGAGCGCAAAGGATTAAGAGGCTAATGCAGATTGAGCGCAAAAGGATTAATAAGAGGCTGATGCAGATTGGGCGCAAAAGGATTAAGAGGCTGATGCAGATTGAGCGCAAAAGGATTAAGAGGCTGATGCAGATTGAGCGCAAAAGGATTAAGAGACCATGCAGATTGAGCGGAAAAGGATTAAGAGGCTGGAGCAGATTGAGCGCAAAAGGATTAAGAAGCGATGCAGATTGAGCGCAAAAGGATTAAGAGGCTGATGCAGATTGAGCGCAAAAGGATTAAGAGGCTGATGCAGATTGAGCGCAAAAGGATTAAGAGACCATGCAGATTGAGCGCAAAAGGATTAAGAAGCGATGCAGATTGAGCGCAAAAGGATTAAGAAGCGATGCAGATTGAGCGCAAAGGATAAAGACGCGATGCAAATTGAGCGCAAAGCATTAAGAGACCATGCAGATTGAGCTCAAAAGGATTAAGAAGCGATGCAGATAGAGCGCAAAAGGATTAAGAGGCGAATGCAGATTGAGCGCGAAATGATAAAGAGAGAAACAGATTTTCAACGAGAGCATTAGAAGTGAATCTAATTAAGTATAAAGGGAGTGAACCCGGGACGCCTGACTAACACGCCATTGGTTCAGAGTCGACACCCGATGTGGACATGGGTGTTTTCGTGAGTCCCACTTCATCAATTTTAATCATATCATCACTCATCCTCATTGTCGAAATTAACTGATAGAAAAGAGACTAAATAAATACAAATACCAAGGAGAATGAATGCAACGGAACATACGCAAAACAGATTATTTATTCGCGAAGATGAATAACATTAGAAGAAAAGAAACATGGGTTTACGTGCGAAAACAATCTACGACAACCGAACAATCGCGAAATAATCAGCTAGAAAAGAAACAAGCACGAAATAAGTATCGAATAAAGCGCGATAGAAACAACCTAGAAAAAATGAAAAGAAAAATAAATATTCTCTTAGATGTCCCGTTGATTAGGGATATGTAGTTTGGAAGGAAGAGAGCACGAATATTGGAGGAATTTACAGATAAGGTACCATACCAGCATTCGTCCACACACTGCTCCTAGAATCTCTGAATCAAGTTAACGGAAACAAGTCTGTGCGCAAGTAGTGACATGAAAGGGCTCGACATATGTACGCGTGAGAGGATGGGAGAAAAAACGCGGCTGCTGCTACCAGTCTTTTGCAGCTTCGCGCACTCGCTGCCTCTCCTTCTCTACCTTTACGCACGGCCTTTCTCCACAGTTTCCCGAGACAGGATGTAGGTTGATTGAGAGAAAACACCGCAAAATAAAAAAAGCCGCTTCTAGTACCCTTGAATATTCACTCCTCGCCACCAACAACAAAGAAAATATCATTCAGGTTCATTTATATCTATTTTATGCCAAAGCATCGACAACTGAACGCCAACCCTGAATCTCATATATAAAACAAAAAGGCTGCTGTTTTTAGAACTGGACCTTCTAAAACGAGACCCCTGGGAGTTCGATTTTTTTTACAACCTGCCAGCTACAGAGATGCAAAGGAAGAGCTGCAAAACAGAACACGTAATTAACAATTACGATCTGCATGGGTATAACTCTGGCCTGGGACAATGTCATAAGAGAAAACTCCTCTTCACTGGTCGGTATAAAAAACGCATGGTTTAGCAGGTGGGGCAATATCAATGTGGGGTAATGCACCATCATGCCTCAAATTATTACCAGGACCTGCGTGCAAATGTGAATTTCAAACAGAGAAAAGCGAATTTTGTTGCTGGTTTCGTACGTGTCGAATTGCTTGTCAACCAGAAATGTCATATGTTTTCATTAGGTGTGTACTTGCAATAAACATGCTAAGAGGGGTATAATTAGAATAGTTCTTGTTAGCTTTGTAAAGGTTTACAACCAAGCAATGTAAATTCTTCGTACATGTCTATTTTTAAGAGTTATGTACAATCAGGGGCACCTATACCCTGAAATGTTCGTATCCCTGCATAATGTCTACCTCTAATGCGAGAAGTGGCCTTTCATAGCAGATTTAGATTTACATTTTAACTTTCCACATATGTAGATTGGAATAAAGGTCCCACCCTGTAGCCCTCAAGAAGTCCAGCCCATCAGACCTCTTCGTATGTACAGTCACCGGTAATAACAATGGGACACTTCTATATTCTGAAATGCTCGCTTTCCTGTAATGTGTTGTGTGTAGGACCATATCAAGACGATGGTTTACAGTGAAAATAAATTAAAACGTGGATCATCTCAAATCAGGAATCGGAATAGGAAATAAAAGTGTTACTACAAACATTCTAGCTCGAGTGTGAACTGAAAATGAGTTAATTTAAGCTATGTATTGCTCTATGAATGGTTCGTCTCGTATTAAAACCTACTGGCACAAAAAGGCTGTCTGGAATGTGTTTCAGTTAATGCAGAATTTATTTTAGTTCCCAAATTTTGATTACTGAAGCTAAAACAAATCCATTATATACAGCATCTTTCACAATAACCCACCAATCATTCTTGAAAACCCTGTATTAATTGTGTATTGTATAGGGTGGTCCTCTGGAAATAGTACAATGATAACTGGCTATCATAAAATATGAATGTGTATCGGTGCCACATGTCTTTCACAACTGAGAGACAACAGTGTGTCATTTAGGTATTGATTGATTGGTTGGACTGATTCATTTTACATCGCTTTTCTGCATGTTTTGGCTAATTGGTAAGTTGAGGATTAAAAGTGATACGATGAGATGAAGCAGATGAGGGAACAAGTACGAACACATATGGACAATACAAAACACATATCCCACCTAGGATTATACTGGCCATGGGCCCAGACGCCAGAGCCTCGTTAGTCAACAAAATGAAGTCCAGGCACTACTATTGGAAGTCTACATGGAAGTGAGGTAGACATTTGGGTGTACTATGTGGAAGGGTCACTCCTTACGCCCCCATTTAGTTCTTGCCACGAGCCATTGGCCAGGGCAGATTCGTATTCAGACTATGGATACCCTACGTGCACGCGAAAGGTGGTGTCGCTGTGCACCGTGAGTTGTGCTTGATACGGTCGTCGAGAGGTAAGGGATATGGCTTACAATTTTCTTGTACCATACCTGCAAGAAAAAGTGTATTATACACACAACATGGTTTGAGCATGATGGGGCTACAGCACACACAGTCCGTATCACAATGGCCAAACTGACGCAGTTCTTTCAAAAGCGACTGATCTCAAAATATAGGGATGCCCCTGTCCGGCCAGGTCTCCAGATCTGACGGTTCCAGACTTTTTTCTGTGGGGTCAAAGGAAAAGTTTCCTCCCGGCAGCTACATGGTGTTGTGGATTTGAAAACTGAAATCCCAGAAGAGATACAGGCTACTCTACAGACTGTAGCGGCGCTTGGGTGCCAAAACGTGGTTGAGTGTAAGGACAGTTCGTTCCCTTTCTTCATAGACAAGGCTTATCATCAAGAGGCTTTAGTGCAGGGGAAAAAAGCGGCCTAATCGTTTCCACTGTTCACAGGACATGATTCAGACCTCTTGAGGAGCTCATGGGAACGTCTGAAGAAATGTATCAATGCGAATAAAAGTAATTGCTTGATGTTACATTGAAACAATACACCTTGATTGTGATCGGTAATCACAATTTGCATAAATTCTACAGTCATGAAGTCGTATAAACCATGCTCTGGTGTATGACCAGCTCCTTATTGCACGTCCTATAAAATAATTCACTAAGAAATATTGTCCTTCATTAGGACACAAGGCTTGCAAATGAAGTCTGTACATTAACCTAGCAGAAATATAAAGATATGACAGTGGAAGGCTTAAGCCGTAAAATTGTAGGTTTAGAGGAATTATACATAATAGGCTTGATAGTATAGAGGTTTATTTAACAACATAATGCCTGAAGGGCTTGAGACTACATAAATGATGATTATAAGAATATAAACCCCCAATCTAAATACAATAAATAATAAAGAAACAAATTATACAATTAAATATTTACATAACTAAGACTTCCTTACACTTTATTTAACCAAAAGGAGATTATAGTAATCTCATTTTAGTATTCTTTTCCCCTCAAAAAGACCTATCTCAGAATAGAACATAGAGTGCTGTGCTTTAACTAAAAATCCCAACTAAATACACTACATAAAAACTTAAAATACTAAACCAATACAAAACAATTACTCCCTGTACGTTGTTCCATTCCGAGATGACCCCTTTCAACACTCAAAGAGAACTCAACTTAACGTGCTTTAACCTCTGCTAATCAGTGCGAAGTGAAGTTCCCACACGAGGCTCGCTTTCCTCCGACATTTCTTAGCCACGCTCCCTTTTTACAAATCAAAGCCATCTGGTGGCAAACTAACTAAACATTTCTCTTTTTTTACACTCGTTCACCTTGCATATGGTTAGGCTACACACTTCAGTAGTTTTGTGCTATTTTCCTGTATACAGGGTGTATCATAAGTAATAGCGCAAACTGAGACAGTTGAAAGTGCACGATAATAGAAGCGAAAAAGTCTCTGTAAACATGGGTCTTCAAACGAGCCGTTTTCGAGATAATTGCGAATGTGTGGTTACAATCATGTGTATCCATCATGTTTGATAACAACGCCACCTCTTGGAACTGCTCTGTTTTGTAAACAAAGTACAAACCTCGGAACGCACAAGAAGTAAATCATTCTATGTTTACAAAATGCAATCAGTGACGGCTTCTAACCACACATTCACACACATTATTAGCATTTTACCAACTAAGACGACGTTTACAAACAATGAAGTCAGTGGCGGGTTGTAACCACACATTCGCAATTATCTCGAAAACTGCTTGATTGAAGACCCATGTTTACTGAGACTATTTTGCTTCTATTATCGTGTACTTTGAACTGTGTCAGTTTGCGCTATTACTTATGGTACACCCTGTATACCTAATGTACAGACTCCGGCAATAAAAATGGGACACCTAGATCCTAAATATTCGCTTTCCTGAGAGGCGTTATGTGTGGTTCCTAAATATACGGCGATAAGTGGATACTGATAGTAAATTTTCAATGATAACTTCTACCACCGGCGCCGTACAGTTAGGCAACACATATTTCAGGATATAGGTGCAATTTTTATGTCGGTCACTGTACTTCCACTTCCGACTAGTCGGAGAAGCGCCTAAGGAACCTGGTTACCAACAAACTTATGACTTTACGTGTACCATATTCCTAATACAAACGTAGCGTTCAAAAACACAAATTGTCATGAATTAAAAAAGGGAGTGATTATTAATGTAATCCTAGATAAGAAGGGAACATATAAAACGACAATTGCTTACTAAATACGGAGAGATTTCTGGCACAAATACCAACGAAATTTCACATGAAGATGCTTCTTCAGTTAGACGTCCTCCCGTAAAGAAAGGGGAAAGCCACAGCCTAGCTGTGCAAATATTAACATTACGCAAACATAATGTGTTCCTAGTTTGATCACTTGTGCAAATTTGAGTCAACAGGAAGCAGTGTTTGCAGTGGAAATATTAGCAAGCATCTGCAAAGTTTGAACTCCAGAGACTATATGGAGGATGATAATCCTTTCGTTCATATGCAGGAAGCATGAAAATGTAGTACTAACTCGGAGAAATGTCTTCTTATCAACATGAAGCAAGACTAAGGTGTTAATGTTCTAATATCCATACGACAAAATTACCTCAAGTGGAAAAATATTGTAGAAACAAAGTATTATCTTGCACGTCTAGCACTGTTCAAGTCAGTTTTACAGCAAAACTAAGAGTATGAAATGTATTTCGATCCAATTTTGTCTACATCAATTCGGCACAACGCGTCAAGTGATCGATTTTCGATATCTCCACAGAAGTTCCCGTGTTCGAATCCTGGTAGAGCAATACACGTGAAGGGGTGGAACATTGACGTAAGGAAGAAAAAATAATCACAACAATGGTTTTAGTACCGGATAACGTGAGTTCGAATCAGTGCATACACTTTTGAGAATTAAACGAAACAGTGGCCTTTGTTGACGAAACCCCTCCAAGATGCCTTAGTCTGGAGAGAGCTTTTGCCCAATGCACTATTAATTATATTGTATCGTACAAATCAACTGAAATTCCCCCAAAATATTCCTTCTCCGGAAGGTATCAATACCAGTCACCTGACATCCCGTTGGGTGAGAATACCCCCTTATAAATAGGTACAGTGGGATCCATTGGCGTGCAAATTGTCCGTCACCATGTTCGTGCACCTTATTTGACCCAATAAGAGCTTCAAGAATTAAAAGAAAACTGAAAAGAAGCTGTTGACAACTTCTGCACAAGCATACATAAAAATCCATCGCTTTAACTAATGAAAATAGTCATTGACAATTTGCACGGTAATACTCATGGATCCCACTGTATTACACTCTGTATCGTTTCAGCTGACCTCCGTGGCGGAGTGGTTAACACAGCGCACTAGGACGCAAGGGATTCCGGTTACGATTGATTGATTTGGTGTTTTAAGTCCACTTTATGCACAGTAAGGCCAGCCGCACAGCGGATCCGACACGACGAATCACGAGTCATTTTTGTTGCAAACCGACTCGAGGAACGTTTAACATGGGGCTCTTACGAGCCGCCACACAGCGGACGAAACAGTTGACTACAGTCACCACGAGTCACGTTGCGACAAAACAGTGAAGGTCCCGGGAATTTGGTCTCCGAGGAGCACGATGCGACAAAACTTTCTGCCCATGTGCGAATTCTTTCTTCTCGGCGCACCACCTGCATGTGACTCTTCACTGTATTGTTTGACAGCACATATATATGTAAGTTTGACAGTGCGGTCAAGGTTAAAAATACAGCTTAATCCAGAAGAGCTAATCGTTCTTGTGCAAGCGATTATTCATCGACTGAGCACAATAATAATGACAAAATTGATGCGCTATGGAATGAAGTGGTACAGGAGATGAATTACATTACAATTACGTTACGTGAAAAAAATAGGCTTATTAGAAATTATCTTATAATGTACGAAGCATTATAAGATAATTTCTAATAAGCCTATTTTTTGCCCTGTAGAAATTCGCAAAAGTTGAAAATCGCGACTTCGTTTCTACCTTCACAATTATGCCTAAAATTTCATCCAAAATGGCGTCCACCTTAGGAGGCACGAAGAGTTGCTCTTTGCGTCAGTAGAAAGGTACTTCTTTAGTCTCATAGGAAATCACAGCGAAACTTTCTCACAAACAAAAATTGGGACCCTGCAGACCCCCAAATGTACAAAAATGCAATTTTTTGCATACCTAAAATCGGCCATTTTCAAACGTTCACGCACGCGAAACAGTTCGAAATCTCGAAAAATGAATGTCCTGTACGACAATCGGAAAACCTAGGGAACGTATCGCCCACAACGACTTTTCCCGAAATTGCACCGGATTCCCGGAAAAGGGAACCTACGAATCGATGTTTCATTGTTTACTTTGTGGAAGGCTTAATAACTCGAAAACTGGCAACACTTAAATTGTGAAACTGGCACGCGCCGACACCCCTCCTGGAATCCTATCGACGGAATATGTCAGTTGTGCAAAAATCGCATCTTTGGGGGTCACTGCCCCCAAACGAAAAATCGCCATGTTCCGTATGGGCAAGTTCGGAGGCGCGGTGGCTCAGTCGGTAACGCGTCTGACTACCATGCTATAGGTCCCGGGTTCGATCCCCGGCCGGTTCAAATCCGGGAACTTTTCTAACGGTGAAAGCGGCCCCGGCGCCCACCCAGCGTCGAATAACATGGGTACCTGGGGGAAACCCTGGGGGGTAAAGGCGGTCAGGGGCGTGATGCTGATCACATCACCCTCACTCACGACCGGATCAAGAAAGTGTGGGGCGTTACCCCCACACCCCCTATACGCCTTCATGGCGTGGTGCTATGCACAGGGGAACACTTTACTTTACTTTTATAATGTACGAAGCATATCCTAAATTGTACAAGAAAAACAATCTTCAGGGCAGATTGATATTTATTGCTCGAATAACTTTGTGGTTGCAGCAACCGAATTTAACTTTTTCCTTTTTTGGTGGGAAGCAGCGTTTAAAGTGAGCCGCAATGCACCGGAACTTCATTCTGGCAAAACTCTGTTCCTGCTGCGACATTGCACATCCATTTTATTTATTTAATGCACCATACAAAAGTCCATTCTTCGTTACATTAATTCTGGTAAAGAATGGATGAAAGGGATAAACGAAAAATATTTTACTAAATTTGTCTCTTGTTGGTGGAAATGCGAAAAAAAATATATATTGGAGTGAGTGCTATTCGTTTAAGATGCAAATGAGAACTTAATTTCCTGAAATGACAGATGTGATAGATCTTGTGTTTATACATTTACTTTAAATGCAATAATAATAAAAATCAGTGCTTTTTTGAGGTGGTACGGGACAGCACACCGTATGAGAATGAAACTAAAAGAATTTTATTTTAACCAAAGAAAAGTGTGTGTGTGTGTGTGTGTGTGTGTGTGTGTGTGTGTGTGTGTGTGTGTGAGAGAGAGAGAGAGAGAGAGAGAGAGAGAGAGAGAGAGAGAGAGAGAGAGAGAGAGAGAGAGAGAGAGAGAGAGAGAGAGAGAGAGAGAGAGAGAGAGAGAGAGATAGTACATGTATGCAATATACCACAATATTTAGAACAATTCTTATGATAAACACAATAACAAATAATAACAAACCAACTTGTACCGAAAACTTTCTTTCCAGAAAAAAAACAACGATAAAAATAATTAATTGTATGATTTGTTGTTTTAAGTCAATTTTATGCACAGGAAGGCCATAAGAATAATTGATATTTGTCTCGTTTTGTCAGAAGCAAAGTTACTCGTAGTGTCGTGTTGCGTTGCGTCGCGACTCGTCGGACCTCGTCGTGTTGCGTCGCGTCGTGACTCGTCGTGTCAGATCCGATGTGCGGCTGGCATAAGGATAATCGGTACGGGACCTACAGTTTAAAGTGGGATCCCGGTTTCGAATCCCGACCTGGACATAACTAACTAACTAACTAACTCTCTAGCCTTCTCAAACCCGAAGGTTCATGGCTGCAGCAACACAGGCCTTCCATCTGTCCCTATCTTGAGCAAGATCTATATACTCTTTTCCATCCCTACCGATTTCCCTTAGGTCCATCTCGACGTTGTCCCTCCATCTTCGTCTTGGCCTTCCTACTGGTCTCTTACCATCAGGTTTCCCAACAAGAATCCTGAAAACTCCTCTTTCCTCTCCCATTCGTGCCACATGGCCTGCCCACCTAAGTCTTCTTGATTTAATTATTCTAATAATGTCTGGACATGAATACAAATTATGTAGTTCTAAATTATGTAACCTTCTCCACTCACCTGTCTCCTCATCCCTTTTAGGTCCTGGACATGGGTGTTCTTTATGAATGTACCATCATCAATTTCCTCATATTATCACTCATCCTTATCTTCCCGATTAACCGAAAGCGGAAAAAAGCGAAGTAAATATAAACCAAATCAATCAATCAACTCTGTATCGGTAATCTCTGGAGCAAGGCCGCGCATTACGGCAGAGAAGGGGAGAAAGCAGTGGGTGGAGCAAAGCAGTACGCGCTGCTGCAAACAGCTGGTAGCTGCAGCCGCGTTTTTACCTCCATGCACTCAAATTCCCCTCTCACGTGTTGATTTGTCGAGCCCTCTACTTGCGCAGAAACGTGCATTCCATGACTTGCTCCAGAAATTTTCGGCAAAGAGTTAGTAGCTAAGCTGGATAGTTTAACGAACTAACCGAATCTGAAGATGTGATTTATTTTGGCCCAACATGTTTATTAACCAGCCGATAACCATTTCCAAAACAAGTTTGTTAAAGCAACTGTGTAAACTAGTTTTAAATCATACATACATGCACTCAATGAGTCTAAAAGCATGGGTAGCCACAGGAATTTTTGCGGGCTCATTTGGCAATCAGTTTACAAGCGTTAATTCGTGTTCGTCTGGTTGCACACTAAATTACAGCATCAAGTTTGTTTGTACATTGATTCTGCGCCACCTGGTGTGGTGTTGGAACGATCGACCGGATTGGCTGCTATATTGATATACGAGGTCATGCAAAATTCTCTCTCGTTTATAATTCGACGCCCATTGAATTATGGGTTTTATAAATCGACATGAATTCTGCTTGTTTTTAGTAATAGAATTAAAATAGCGTTTGCAAGCTTTTAATAAAATTATATATATATAAAAAAGGTAAATTTAAAGGTACCCCTGTGCGTGCACACATGCCATGAAGTCATATGGGGTGATGTGGAGATAGAGCACGACATATTCTTCATCTCGGACATAGCGAGTAAGATGTGATCAGCATCACACCTGGTCGCCTTTACTTCCCAGGGTTGTCCCCAGGTACCCATTGATTCGAGGCTGGGTGGGCCTCAGAGCCGCGCAGAAACAGGGAAATGACTGGAAAATTTTGTGGTCCAGATCACCTGGTTCTGGATTCGAAACCGTGGCTTCCGCGTGGAAACTAAGTAGATGGAGAGGAAAATCGTAAATTTACGATATACCTTTTTTTCTTGTTGCTTATTTCACATTGCTTTTCTTCTTTTAATCGTAACGGTGAGGAAGACTTTTGAATCAAAAGAACAATCTCAAAGAAACATCCATTATTTTGACCAGGAATCGAACCTACGACCCATTAATATACCTCTACATACCATACTAAAATACATATTGGGCTATAAGAACATTTAGTATATACGGTAATGGAACCAGACCCCATCCCCTTTCCTGGTGCTGAGTCATATTGGATTAGGTAACCACTCTGCCACGATGATCTGAAATCTTAAAATTATATCATTTGCTCTTTGAAACTACTGTAGATCACGGTACGTATGTTAATGAATGCTGAACCTTATAATTTTCTTTAATTTCATCTCATTTTCCTAAAACTTAATTTTCAATACCTCTCTGCAGTAAATTAGATAAGTTATCTTAGAAAAATTGTGTTCGGAAAGCCGGGCGGTTATGCTACTCGTACGGCCTCATCACTGACCTTGAATGTATAGTCATATGACAACCAGAGGAACATAACTTCAAAAATGAGGTTTTCAGTTTTGTCGTCTGAAGAGTCAGACGGACATATCTCCACTTCTAATTCTTAGCAGCAAGGTGGAGTCCAATTCAATGACTCGTTTTAAGAGTCAGATATATTCCTAAGAATACATTATTTCCTAAATTTGATAAATTAGAGTTGCTTATCTCTGGTTCTCACACGACGATATTCCATGCACCAGATCCCACTTCGGGACTTGAGACGCTGTGGTAGAATATGCAACAAGAAACGGGCTATGGAAGGGAACTGGAAGTGACAAATTCCGATTATCAGTATCTAAAATCAATATGTCAATATCGTGAATCGATAACGATAGTCGAAGTTTGGCATTTCTGTACTACATGGTAAAACACAACGAGGTAAACCTACAAAGACCACTGAAGCTGGAAATGTAAAGTACATTTTGCTAAGCAGGTCAATTTTGCGTTCTCTGGGGGAGAGGAACGAACATTTATACAGCGCTAGCTGGTTGTCCGGCGTTGCCCGGGTATTTACTTAACCTAATATTCTATTAGACAGGAAAATAATGAATTGTAACTATAGTGTAAAATTAACTTGGAGTTGAACTGCATTGGGAGTGTCACTATTCATCTTAGTGACCCCGAAAACTGTGGATTCCACATTACTATCGGTCGTTTTCGATTATTTTTACATATCACACCCTTCCTCCCACCCCTAGGGGTGCCAGGGGTGTCTTACCCCCACAGTATTCTTTCCAGATTGTAAGTGATATGTGTTGAAATTGCTCGACGATAGCAATATCGGACCATCTGTGTTGTGTAGGCAACCAACGTCACCGTGCTGTGTTGCAGGAAGCATAACGTGCAGGCTATGGCACGAAAATGCCACGTTACAGAATGCTATTTTATGTCCCCTTCCCACCCACATACCTAGGAGTGCCGGCGGTGTCTTACCCCTACAGTATTTCTTTCGAGATTGTAAGTGATACGTGTACCAAGTTTGGTTGAAGTCGCTCCAGGCGTTCGAGAGTTATTGCTTAACAAACACACATACACGTATACATACATACATTTATATATATATATATAAGATAGATTTATACATTTGTACAAAACACGGTAATGTCCCCTCTAAAAACAGGACGTCTGGTCACTTTAGCATACTAGCTCAGTCTAGTCCGCTGCGCTTTTTAACACTAGGTGTAGTACAGACCAAGTAGACGCAGTACTCAAGAATATAAGTGTTCAAGTACCAGTGGCGTAGCGTTATAGTACGCCCGGCGTTCCCAGATTTAAAATTTCAAAAAAGCTTAAATGCTGTGATTATAAAGTAAAACGTGACTAATTTCATAAATGTTTGACCTTCATGGCATTATATACTTGCCTCGTTCTTTGGATCCCCAGGCGGCATCAAAGCGCGCTGGTTTCCTTTGGAAATCTGATCCTCCCACCCTCGAGAATATTGCAATCCTGCGACGCGTGCAGGGTGACCATGCTGTCAACAGGCTGGACGTTGCCAAGTCACTTCCTCCCCCAAGGTCTTCTCTTCGCCGCTTTTCACAAACTCCGCAACAAGAGAGCAGTGTGAGATAAGTATGCGAGTTCGTATTCTCGGGGATTGACAAAGTGTATTTTTTTAATCTAGGTTATTGTTATATCTTAGAAATATTACGGGAAAACAGAGTTTGTATCGACATGTGGCGACCGTGGGACACAACCGAAGTTCCAGATCATTCAACGAACCAAGCAAATCCTCAACCAAGCACTTCCGGAGCACCGAACATAAAAGTATCCAAAACCAAAACGTTGAACAAACAAAGTCAGTTAGTTATTTGTGTGTAATGTGCACGAATATGTCGAAAAGAAAAAGCTAGGAAAAGGAGCCATTGCAGAGACAGCCAAAATATTAAAGTTAGACAGAAAAAACATGCGAAATGTGATTCGGAGAGGTCCAGTCACACCAAAGAAGCCCGGAAATAAAAAGAGAAAATTTAACAAAGTGGACGAGTTTACTTGTGATTTCATTAGACGCGAGATTTACAAGTTCTATAGTAAAGGACAGTCACCGACAGTGAGTGAACTATTGAAACTTTTAAAAAGTGTGTCGGACTTTCCTTACGAAGAAACAACGCTTCGAGAACTAAAAAAAACTTGGTTTTCGGTTCGGTCGCTTCAGGAAAAAGAATGTAATAATGGAATCGGCGAGAATTGTTGCTTGGAGATACCGGTCATCTACGGAGACTACAGGAGCTGCGTTCAGAAGGTTGCAAGCTCAATTACTTGGACGAGACTTGGTCCACATTAAATTCTCTTATTAGTCTAAACGTTATAAAATGCTTTGCAAGATTGGACGAATCAGATGATTATTATGATGTATTTTCGGGTCACAGAAATAATGAAACACCATAATTAATTATAATTAAATATTTAATAATATAATTTAATTATAATTAAATATTTATTTATTTATGTGACATGCTTTGAGTGCAGCGCGTCGACTTCCCCCCGCCGCCCTCTTAAAGCATGGCAACAACGCGTTGCCTGGAGCTTTGTTGGGGTGGTCTTGCTAAGGAGGTGGTGGCTCATTAGAAGAGGGGCGGGCAGGGTACGATTCCAAAGGCAGCCGCCTGGGGAACCAATGAACGCGACAACTATAATAGCTATTTTTCGCGATCCGCTTGCAACGCTCCACTCTCAACACTCGTTCTAGCACCTCTTTTCAATGCCTTTCCCTGCCGGACGCCGAGCAGGTTCGGCGTACAGGACTCCTATATTCCTTGCTGCCTTTATGGAGGGAAAGCTTCCATTTCTACAGCACGCGCGTAAATGGGCTCTTTTACGCCAGCGTACGAGAGGTCTACCGTGATTGGTTCATGTGACCCTTCCTGCCTTCTGAAGCAGACGACAGCGGCAGAATTCCTACCCGGTTCTTCGCTCTTCGCGCTCATGCAACTCGTTCTATGTGATGCTACAATACGCAATATTGACTGACGTAACTTTACCAATCTCAAATATACTGTTTCTTAATGGCCACTGCATTGTTTAATTTATCTCACGAACAGCGATGTGCATTAGAAACTAAACGATCAACACAGTTTTTGTCAAAAAAGTTGGTGAAGTCCTCGTGGTAGAAATTCAGCCTGTGGCTGCTCTACCACTTAACCCGCAAAACTATTAATTTTTTATTGTATTTTTTTCGTTATTATCTAACTACTTAATATTGTGTCAATGGAAATGTTTAGCATTCATTTGAAAACTCTTACCATCGAATGGTCTCTGGACAAAATTATTTTAAAATGTTTATCAGCATTCTCAAGATGTAATAAACAGTGGTCTGAATTCCTAATCGGCACTGTTAAGTCAGTAGAGTGTACGATATTTGGATCATCCACTCTGCTTTGCACAGTGCGCCAAGACGACAGAGGTCCCTGGTTCGAATCCCGGCGTGAGTACGGGTGTTCTTTGTCAGTGTCCCTTCATCAATATCATCACTCATATTCATATTCGCAATGAACCAAAAGTGGTAGAAAAGCGAAGTAAAATAAACCAAATCAATCAGTAGTTGGATCGCCCACAACAATGACGTCTACTGTTGTGCAGAGGCGCTTGTGATTCAGGTAGGTTTTTAATGACTTGCGTCATGCAGAAGGGTATAAAAAAAGGTATAGAACACCAGAGTTTAAAACATTTGTGGCGGAGATCTTCAACAAGTATTGGAATAGTCGGGGGTTCAGCCCGACGTATCCCCAGCCGTTATAGTAGGTCTGAAAACCCAGCTGACTTCAGACAAATAAACAATGCCTGTGGCGACTAATACCATAAGTAGATTATTAAGCAAGAAAGGGCCGACCCTTCCTTCGGACTTGGCGTTCCCAGCCGAAATGTCCATGCTACGCCACTGTCAAGTACAGAAGATTCAACAAATGCCTGCCTGCTGCTTTCAATGTGACACCAAATGAACGAAGTAGACGAATCGGTGGGCACTTTGCAACCAACTGGACACGTGAGTGCAAAGAGAGTCAAAAGTGCAGCATACTAAAGCTAAATACATGAAAACAGTCCAGTCAAGGTCACGGCGCTCACCTACATTTTTGCCAATAAGCAACAATTTCAACCGACGAAATAACCGCATACGTGCAACGCGCGAAGTGTCGACTGAACAACTTAGAAAAATGTTGCAACCCTGAAGGGCCAGGTGTGTGGAGGGTGCAAGAGGAAGCTCCGACCTTGACTGGACTGTTTTCGTGGAGAAAGCAATAGGTATAGGGATTTTCTGCCAACGCTGAGCATTGTTCAATGAGAGAAACAACCTCCAACTCGCAGCTACATAAGCAGATCTTGTGGTTACTTCCCCGCCAAGAGACAGTCACTTTACGGTCGATTGTAAGGCACAACTTGCATCAATTTCCTTCGGGCGGGAAAACTCACTCTAGTACTTCTAACTCATTGCACCAAACATATTTGCAAGTGCCATCTGTTGGTAGTAACTTGAAGCAACTCAAATTCTGTGAACAAACACAAAGACGGATTACGAGCGTGGAAACTACTTTCAGTTGCTCTTATCTTCGCTAACAGCAATCGTAAAAGCCAGCGGTGCAATGAGTGTGTGTCAAACCGGTGCAGTCACAGCTGTAACCCCCCTTTATTACCGCAACTCCACGCTCAGAAATCCCGCGTGCCTGATGTGTCATATGCAAAGAGCTAATAAATGTGAAATCGGGACAGCCGTTTAGGACCTTATACCTCATGCGAAAACCTATTTTGTCTCGTACATTTAGAGGAGATAGGAAGATTCACCCGGTTCGACCAATTCTCGGTTCGCTTCCGGCATAGGAGGAGGAGGGGGAGGGCAATCCGTGGTGATTTGTAGCCCCCCACTCTACAGAGCCGCTAGATCGAAAATTAACAGGAGGAGACCGTAACCTGGACCTTAGCAATTCTATTGAATTGTGGAGCCTTAAATGATTCGGATAATGGGAAATCGATACGTAATAGTAGTTCGGAAATGCCGAAAGATCCGCAAGCAAATTTACTATCGGAGGAATTCGGAAAGCTTCGTGGGGGGAGACAATCTGTGGGAAGGACAATAATTATCAAAGCATTATGTACTTCTGACAAAGCCAAGCGCTAGTTGTCACGAAAATATTGACAAGAGATGGCGTTGTCTGTATTTACAATTAGTTCCTTACTTAATTTCATAAAGTTTTGCATTTCTTGTAAAACAAAGCGAAACAATATAGAATAGTTTTAATCTGTGCAAAAATTACTTATTTATTAACAAAATACTAAAATTATTTTGATACCGAAGAAACCTACCAATTGCAAACTATAATTAACTATGTATATATTGAGCTCTGTCGAATAAGAAAATAGAAATGTGACATATGAGTTGACCTTTGACCTTTTCCACACAGTCTGTTTAACTTGGTAGATTACATTTCACACTACAAAAAGTATTGAACATTACTTCAAATACAAGAGAGAAAACCTGAGAAGAATGCATTTAAAACTAAAGAACAATGGAATTACGAACTTGTCTTTCTTCCTCATTGTACGTACCAGGGGTACCCATCCCCCCCCCAAGGCCCATGACGCGCTCCCCCCAAAAAGAACACCCCCCCCGTTTATGCCGAATTAATTACTCAAATTATTTTTGTCAGACAAAATTTGCGGAAAAATATAATACCAGAGGTGCAACCACGATTTTTGTGTCTGGGGAGGCGCAAGTACCAAACGCATCAATAATAAGAATGACATTATTATTATTACTAGTGGTAGTAGTAGTTATTACCCTCATAAATTACGCAAAAAGGTGGTAGAAGTCTGTGCTAAAGCATTTGTTTGGAACAAACTATTTGAAATATTTTTTAACACCGTCAATTTCACATTAGCTAATAATTGAAATCAAGCACCAAACTGTATTTTCGAATGGCAGAAAATGAATGAGAAATGCATTCCGAAGATACATGTGTAATTTTCACGTACAACATATGTTTTACACATATGCAACATGGAGCGACATAAAATAAGAAAATACATATGCAACAAGCTAACACTAAATTGTATACATATTCAAAGCTTATTCAATACAAATATACAACAAATACAATTTAAATACATTACCTTACAGAAAACAGGTAGATTGCGAGCGAAGCGAGCAAGAAAATTTTTAGATCCAATTACAAACAATATTGATTTAATAGGGCGCAAATAATTTCACTGGACGAAATGGCATTCTCTCTTTTACAACGTTTTTTTTAGATCATTCGGCGCCCATGGCCGACTCCCGCCGCCCCTAAAGTGAGAATCATAGAACTTCAGACCTTCTGTAAACAAAAGCACGTGTACCCTAACAGTGTTGCAAACTTATGAAAAAAAAATAATCCACATAGCCTACAAGGTGTAAAAACATTTCCATTTGTCAACAGATGCGGAATAAGCAGTGTATGACTGATGACCTGTTGAAAGTTAATGAATGTATGTAAAAAAAAAAAAAAATTAAAAAAATTTACATCTTGCCTGGTGGCCGACTTTCAGACTCATCACCGAAGTTCCCTGGCTCGAATCCCGGCATGGGTGTTATTGGTGAGTGTCCCTTCATCAATTTCATCTGACGATCACTCATTCGCATCGTCGGGATTAGCCAAAAGTGGAAAAAAAGCAATGCTAAATTTTAAAAAATCAAATACAAAATTGACATCTTATCCCCCAGGAGTAAGACGGTAAGGATTAATTTTCTCTCATATTTTACTAAAAAAAACCTTGCTAGAAGAATGTGACACATTGAGATAAATGACGTTTTGAAACCGGGGTTTCTTCATTAAATTTATTTGATGTTTGAAAGTGTTATGATTTATTATTATACAGGGTGGCTCAATAAGTCACAGAATATTCGATGATTTTTATCTGATAACCCATTTTCGGTAGATCAAAGCTGAATGGTTAGTGTTGGTAAGTTAATGGTGTGGCGTGCTGTGTGGAACACGATTGGTAGTCAATTTTCCATCAACGGAACCTTAAATGCTTAGGGCTACTTGGATTTGTTAAATAAACAGTTTTTTCATCCTTGCTTATGGAAGAAGGTACTTTTTTACAGAGTTTTTTCAATAGGGAAGAACACCAGAACACTTATGGGAACGTTATGAACCAGTTTTTGTCCAAAGTTAGTTATCAGATGACAAGGGTCACATATTCTGTTTATGAACTTCCTTATGAACATAAACATTAGCCTTGTCACTGTGAAGGACTTTTAATTCAATGTAAGCGTCACACTGTAAATGGTTCGCGACAACCATTCATAATAATGCGCAGCTCTTCGTGAATGTATCAGATTAAAATCGTGTACAATGGCATGCGAACTTCTCTCCCTAGACATCACTTTGATCTCGATGCGTTACCGAGGCGCTAAACAAATTTTAAGACATTTTTCTAACACCTCGAAAAGGAGCAAATTGGTACAAGAATTTAGTCATAACTTTTTACTGGTTAAAGATACGTCGAAAAAACCTTCACCGTTGCATTTCTCGTGAAATTCTAGCCTGATCTGATATATCATATCACCCCCTTCCCATTTAAAATTCTGAAGTTGAATTCAAGATGGCGGACATCAAGATGGCCGCCAACCGCGCGGGTGGCGTCAATGTGGTTCCCCCTTGGCCTGATAACGATTGGTCATCACCATTTCCATGTTGCGCGCTGCAGTGGCCTTGTACCGAGGGTGTTAAGTGACTTTTTGAGCCACCTGTAGAATACAGAAATATTTTGAGGCAGTCACATTTTATTGTACGCTACATATAAAATAAAATGGATATTTGCGGGTGAATTTTTAAATATTGTCACATTTTTCTTCTCTCTTGTTGAAAGGTGTTTATTTTAAATCAACCTCCCTCACCCTACGGCCTGCCCTCCTTCACCCACAAAAGTATTCCGGAGTGTGAGGATGTCACCATCCGGATGGTGAACACCTCTGAATCATAGATAGACTCCTGCGTGCCACCCCCTCCCCCCATCCCGGAGGATCGTCACTGACAATGTAAAATCGCACTATCATATGCCGACATTCGACATACCACTTCCGTTTTCTGCACTTGACTTAGTGAGAAGTATTGAGGTTGGCAACAGCCTAATAACGGATTTCTTCCGCATCATGTAGTCCGTTCAATGAAAGTACGCTAATGGAAGAGAAACGTGTAAATTAAATTGGATTATACATTTTAAAATATATTTTCATTAAAGGTTTCTATTTATAATAATGATACGTGATTATTGTATAAATTACAATCGATCACGTGAACAGCAAGAAAATAGCGCCAGTTTCGAACATGGCGACTTCCATGCGTGCAGGAAGGTCTCCCGTGTTTTCAGAGTAGTCATTCGGAAATACAGCCGTTTGAAAAGTGGCAAGAAGCAGGTTATTCTTAACGTTTATGTGACGTTGTGTCGGGGCTATCCTGAGCAAGCAGTGAAGTTGGTGTCCAAGTGTAATTGTGTGTCTGCGTCTTTGTGTTTTCGGTTTGGTGAAAGAAAGGAAAACGACCGGTCAAGTTGTGAGTCCCGCGAAAAAAACACGTTGTTGCTCGTATAAACAAGTACACCGATTTTGAGATAAGCGCAATACAACGCGAGGTGCTTTCGTATTCTTTCAATCAAACAGCCGTCCTGTGCACTGTGGGGAAGATGTTGCTAGTAATGATTGATGACGATCTTCCCAATTTTAGCAGTCGGCGTTAAATCGCCTCTTGTGCCACGTTGAGTTCCTTTTTTGGGAAGCAAATTTGACAGACCGTACTCTGACAGGATGATGTCTAGCGCCGAAAATGCCTCAAGTTAAAAAAGTTTCTGCTGAATCAATCAAGGTAAGAAAATACATTACTTGCATGAGACGTGCGTAAATAATGCGCTTATTATCGCCTTCTTGTGCACGAGAAACCGAGAGAAAGATAAAGAATCTCTTTTTATTCCACGGCTTATCTTTGTTTAGCTTCTGCTAAAACTGGCGGTATATTTGTTGCACAAAGGAGAAAACAATACTCTACATGTCAACAATGTTGGGCAATAAAGGCTTGAATTTACTGAAACGAATCTCTCACTCTCTTGTATAACTTTGGCGCTGTCATACTGAGAGAGGAGGGCAGTAGTGTAATTGATGATATTATAAACCCGAGAAAGTATGAGCCCCTCTCAGGCAGATTTGGCTACACTTAAAACTTGCTCAACATGCCCATATCAGCTTTTTGCTCAAGTGTGGCACCCTGTCTAATCCAAGATTTTTGTAAAAATGCCCTCGGGAATTTCCTGTGAAAGTATGACCCCCCTCAGATTGATTTGCCTACACTTATAAAAGGCACTTCAGTGAGATTGTTGTCCATAATCCTGTCAAAAATATGCCCTTCTTGATATTTTTTTTTGCTACACTTAAAACTAAGCCAAGATACACACACACACACACACACACACACACACATATATTTAAGTAGTAGTGTAATTGATGCTACTATAAACGCAACAAATGATGAGCCCCCCCTCAAGCAGATTTGGCTACACTTAAACCTAGCTCAAGATGAGCATATGAGCTTTTTGCTCAAGTGTAGCACCCTGTTTAATCCAAGATTTTTGTAAAAATGCCCTCGGGAATTTCCCGAAACTACAGTGTACAAATGATGAGCCCCCTCAGATTGATTTGCCCATACTTACAAAAGTTGCATCAGCCAGATTGTTGTCCATAAGCTTGTTAATAATATGCCCCTTCTTGATATTGTTTTGGATACACTTGAAATTAAGCCAAAATCCTCATAAAACACACACCCACACACACACATACACACACAACCACCCACACACACACACATGCTTACTTCTGGTTTATTTCTATTGCATCATGCTGTGCAACAAATTATTATCCAATATTATGCATGTGTTGTTTTCTGATTGGTTAATTATGACATAATGTGATGATGTGTTATATTCTGATTGCTTTATTGTTTCAGATGTTTTAATCCATGCTTAGGGTATATAAAGAGATTTTGCATTACATATCAGCCAGTATTGTGAGAGTGGCTGAAAAGTACAGATGTGTTGTTACAGTGCTTCTCATACTTACAGGCCTGTTTGGTTTAATTCTTATTATTCATATTAAATATATTTCTGGTACATTGAACAAAAAGGGCTTATATTTTGTATAAAAAATCTGATATTTGTTGCATCCAGCTTGTTTGTTGTAATCCACTCTTATTTAGAGTCAGGCTTATATCTGTCCCAGCTTGTTATACAAAAATCAATACATAACACACAGTGCTAGGTCATTGCCTTTCTAGGACATGCATGTCTGTGCAGGCATTTGCGGAAGGTCAGTGTAGATCAATATTTATTCTCTTCTTCCACTTGTAGGCTATTAGCTTTACAACCTGTCATAATAAGCATAGAGTTTTGATTTAAAACCCAAAAAATTTTGTATAATAAACCGAGAATAAAAATTAATAATATTAACATATTAAATATACACAAGAAATATACAAAGCACACAGCTGAACAAAATATATATATATATTAAGTACAAAATTTTGAATTGAACCCCAGGAAATCTTATATAATAAACCAACAACAAAAAATGCCAAATCAAAAATATTGCAATCAGTGTAATAAAAATATATCCAGCCCCAATTTTGCTAGGCACCAAAAAAATTGTGACCCAGGCAAATATAGAACTCCCACAAAAATATGCCCCAATTGCCATAAAATATTTAGCAAGGCATATTTCAATAGACATGTAGGCTCTTGTTCTGCACAGTCATCAACATTGCCCCCACAACCATCTACATCTGGTCTGAAAAGGAAGCATGAAACACCTGTTAATGCTAGACCGGCAAAGCAGCTACTCTATGCACCACCTATCCATAGCAGTTTTAATGGCCAACTTAGAGATCACCGGTTTGTATCAGAGCCAAGATGTGACATTAAGAATTTTTTGAACAGTATAAATCCTGATTTGCAGGCAATTCTAAATGCACAAAATGGCTCTTATAAGCTGTCCCTCAAATTGTTTACACAATATAAGAAGCCAAATGGCACAAAATTTACACAGCCCCACATAACAGAAACTGTACCGGTATATTCAAATGCAAATTCAGACAAAATAATAAGCAGTTTGATAGATCAATTGAATATTAAACACTCTGAATTTGCAGCAAAAGAGTCTGGATGGAGCCTATGCGGATCTCCACACAAGTTATATATTAATATTTCTGAATTCAGCCCATTACAAGGTTCTACATATCTGCCTTTACCTGCCAATATTAAAAACAAAAGAGCCGTGGTTAACATAGAAAATAATTATGAGAAATGCTTTTTGTGGTGTATTTTAGCTGCTTTGTTTCCAGTTTTAAGGAATCCTGAAAGAATAAGTTATTATAAACAGCATGAACACAATTTCGATGAAGCAATGGAGGGTTTAGAATATCCAATGTCTGTTCAGAATATTGATAAATTTGAAAAAAAGGCCCGGGATATTAATGGTAAACAATTATCTATTAATATATTTATTTGTTCTACTGGCCGTGGCAATTGCTTGATAGATCCTCTCAGAATCAGTACATTTGATGGTGATTCTGCTGTTCCGATTGATCTGCTCTTAATAAAAGAGGATGGCACATCTCATTACAATCTGATACATAATCTTGAAGCTTCAGTCAGAACACAACTAGACAAAACTCATAGAATATTCAAGTTGTGCAGAAGATGTTTAACTGTATTTGATGGTCAAAAAATGGTGAATGGGGTTCGTGAAAAAAATGCAGAAATTGCTAAAAACAAGTTAATTGAGCATCTGAAATACTGTGGCAATCATAAACCTGTTCATATGGTGATGCCTAATCCAAGTGAAAATGCCAAATTCAAAAAATTTGAAGCCCTGTTTGAACACCCAGCATATATAGTCTGTGATTTTGAATCAAATCTCAAACCTCTTGCATTCTGTAGCCCAGATCCTGATGAATCTTCAAGTACATCATACTAGCTACATGAACCTTCTAGTTTTTGTTATATAATTATACAGAATGGTGTTGCTAGTGAACCACACTTATACATAGGAGCAGATGCCATCAAAGAATTTGCACATAGAATAGAAAATGAATGCCATGACATAGCATCTAATATCTTATTAAAATCAAAACCCATGTTGCCTTTAACAGAGAAACAGATTCAAGATTTCAACAATGCAGAAAAATGCCCGGTATGTGATTCTGAATTTTCAGATACAAATATCAAGGTACATCACCATTCCCATACAGATGGTAAATTCTTAATGGCCCTGTGTAATAGCTGTAATATTAAGATCCACAGACCAAAATTTGTCCCCATATTTTGCCATGGTGCATCCAATTATGATTTTCATCATTTGATCAGGTACGAGGGGTTTGACAAGCAGAATTTAAATATTTTAGCTGAAAATAATGAAAAATATATTGCCATTAGCAAAATAATTAAAGTTAATGGTGTTCCTATTCACTTAAGATATCTTAATTCCTACAGAATTTTATCGGCTAGCCTGGCTACACTGGTCAGTCAATTATCTGATGATCAATTCAAAATCACATGTGCTTCGTTTCCAAATCAGGACCTGAAATTAATTAGGCCGAAGGGTGTATATCCATATGATTATGTTACAGATTTTTCTAAATTTGATGAGTGTTCTCTGCCACCACAACAAGAGTTTTACAGCAAAATCAGAGGATCTGGAATCACTGATGAAGATTATCACCATGCCCAGTTGATGTGGAACAATTTAAAATGCCAGACATTTGGTGATTATCACAAGGCTTATTTAAAACTTGATGTGACCCTCTTAGCTGATATACTTCAGGCATTTAGAAAATCTTCCATGCAAAATTATAAGCTGGATCCAATGTATTTTTGCAGTGCTCCGGGCCTAGCATGGTGTGCAATGATTTTAAACACTAAAATGCAATTGGATCTGATCCAGGATCAAGATATGTATCTGTTTATGGAACAATGTATAAGAGGAGGCATGGTGCAATGTTCTCAGAGATATGGCAGAGCAAATAAGAAGTATATTCCCGATTATGACCCAGCACTGCCATCAAATTATATACTTTATGTGGATCCAAACAGCCTGTATGGTTATGCTATGATGGATAAATTGCCATATGCAGGGCTTGAGTGGGTTGAAGATTTTAATACTGAAGATCTTCAGGATTTTGATGACAGTAACTATGGCCTGTTCTTAGAGGTTGATCTGACAATTCCTGATGATTTACACAACACATTTTCTGATCTGCCCCCAATTCCCGAGGTTAAGTGTTCACCTGGCTCTAAACAGAAGAAATTGATGATGACTCTAGAGCCAAAACAGGGTTATGTCTTATATTACAAAAACCTCCAGTTCCTGATGCATCATGGTGTTCAAGTAACCAAAATTGGCAAAGTTTTGAGGTTCAGGCACTCAAGATGGTTGAAGCCATCACAGAGCTTCGAACATCTGCATTGAGCCAATTTGATAAAACCTTGTTTAAATTGATGGTCAATTCTGTGTATGGCAAAACAATTGAAAATGTCAGAAAACATATTGATGTTAAAATAATTACTGACCCCAGCCGGAGCAAAAAATTGATTGCAAGGCCCAACTTCAATTACAGAAGAATTTATGATGAAAATATGGCACTTTTCAACATGAAAAAAACAAAGATTAAGTTTGATAAGCCTATTTATGTAGGGGCTGTGATATTGGAATTGGCCAAATTACACATGTTAAAATTGTATTATGATGTGTTGAAGCCCTTTTATGGTGATTGTGTAAAACTGATGTACATGGACACAGATAGTTTTGTTCTTGATATTCAAACAGAAGATGTTTATCAAGATATAGCACAGCCTGAATTGTTTAAATATTTTGATACCACTGAACATTCAAAAATTAAACACCACAACAAAAAGGTGCCTGGCAAGTTAAAAGATGAGACACTTGGTGATGTTATTGTGGCATTTGCTGGGTTAAGGGCCAAGATGTACAGTTTTGAAACATGTAGTGGCGCTGTTGCCAAAAAGGCCAAGGGCATTGGCAGAGTGACTGTGGACAAAGAGCTTGAATTTGAAGATTACAAAAATTGTCTCAAATCCCAGAGTTTAATCAGAACATCAGAATCCAGAATTCAGAGTGTGGATCACTTGTTGACTACAAATATTGTAAGAAAAGTGGCTCTGGATCCACATGATGATAAGAGATGCATTTTATCATGTGGCATACATACTCTACCATGGGGTCATTGTGATTTGAAAAGTGGGAATCAATGCCCAATTACAGAGCATGATTTGAAATAAATAAACATGCCTATGAACTTATTTGGGTTCAAAAAACAGGCTATTATGGACCTGCCAACACCACAACCCTCTTCTGATATGATATCTAAACTAAGTGCTTTGTTAATAATTCATCTGAACAGCATACTTACAGATGTTGATGATGAAACAGGTAAAACATTGTACATATTTAACAATAATTTAAATCATTACCAATTACCTGTAGGTGGGCAATTGCAATTTATTACAACCCCTGAGGGTAATGTCAAGATTTCAGTAGGGAGAAATATTTATAGAATTAAGCACTCAAACATGATTTCTGGCACTGTATATACTGTTTCTGCTGGTGACTGCTTATATATTGAGGTCCCTGGATCCTATGACAAGCTCACCTTTTTTTTATAGAATTAAGAATTAGATACTCAATAATAAATAACCACTAAAACAAAAATGCCTAATGATATATTTGGCCATACAAGACATGAAGATCACAGTGATGAGATTCTGATGCTTGATGTCAGAGTCAAGAAATTAAGAAGTGATTTACAAGCTTTACAAACCACACTCAATGCCAGTCTTCAACTAGAAATTACAAATTTACAATCACAATGCATGGACCCTCTTCTTAAAATTGATTCAGAACTCAAAGTGCTGCTTCAGAAATATACTGATTTGGCCACATTGGATAATTTTCAGAGTTTAGAAGAGGCTGTAGCAGCTCTTCAAGCCAAATTTAAGACCCAGGCCACCAACTCTGAGCAATTGAAACAGCAATTGGAAGAGCAGATAAATAATGTCCAGGCACAGCTCCAAACAATTGTCAAAAGCATAAAATCACAAGAAGATTTTGATCTAGTGATTTTCACTCTAAAGGAACAGATTCAATCACTCCAAATACCTAATCTGGACCCCTTGAACAATGCCATAGCCGAGGTTAAAGAAAAAATTGAGACACTTGAAAATTTTATGAACAACTTGCCATCTTCTGATGCTTTGAGTGCAATAACTTGGAGTGTTGCCAACATTAAGCTGCAACTTGAAACATATGAAGATTTTTGAAAAATTCAAAGTACCATAACCCATCTTGAGGGTACAATAGCAGCAGTGCAAAGTGATTTGACAAATGTACAAGTATCTCTAGTATCCCGCCTGCCTGGTATTGTAGACACACTTGTCAGTGTCCAGCAACAGATCACAAAGCTTGAAAACCTCAACACTGAATCTGAGCTATCTCATTTTCATCACTTGATCGATGATATCCAAACAAAACTTGAAATTTTACAACAATCAACACCCACTCAGGCAGATATAGCCCTGCTCCAAAATACTATGCAAAATGTGGCTCATGCTTCTGAATTAAATATTGTGAAATTGGCACTTGAAGCTTTGCAAAATACTGTAACAAATCTGCCTACATCACAGGAACTTGAAAATATTAAGAGAGCTGTGAATCGCATATTGAAATCATAAGATATCAAGAATATCCAGACAGAGATCAAACAACTTACTCAGACAGTGGCAACTCTTCCAACTAATCAACATATTAATGAACTACATGCCCTGTTTGAGGATATCAGAAGACAGGTCCATGATCTTACTGCTCAAAATTCAAAATTGGCAGTTATTGAAAATTTGCAACAAATTGTAGCTAATATCAAGCAACAGCTAGGGACCATGGAATCCAATCAAGCAAATGCTCTGTCTGTTTTTGCCACCCAGCTTCAAGAGATTGTGCAACAATACAAGAAACTTGTTGTGGACATAAAAATCAAGCCAGGCCATGATGATGTTGTTAGGACCATCAATGAGCACCTTGAATCTGTAACAAGCAGATTGCTTACAGCAGAAAAAGAAATAACCGGCATAATTGAGAATCCAAAACATACAGTAATTCTTGAATTGTACAGCATCCCCAACAAAGAATATGATTTACCATTTACACCAGGTGGCAAAATATATATGCTGTCCCCTGCACAATTTTATTACCAGTTTTTTGTTGGGGGCACACTGAGACCAATCAAGATCAAATATTGGCTTCAACCACAGGCACACCACTACCCCACCTTATCAATAACAAATGCTGACAACAAACCAAAAATCACCAGTGTAGAGTTAGAGGATTTTACAGATCCCAATACATTAGAAACATCTTTTGCTGAAGATGATGGCTCTCTGGAATTTCATATACAAATAGGAGACAAATTATATTTAGAAAATCCTGTAGTATCAGCTGCTGAACACCCCATAGTTGCAATATTCTTGTTTTCATATTATGTCTAGACAAATTATTGTTGATGAATTACACAGAAAAGCAGACATAATTATAAGAGACTGGCAGTAGTCACAAAAGGCATAGATGATTTATGGCAGAGCGACTTCATTGAGATGGCAAGTGGACAGCTGAAAAACTTAGACAAAATCAACAAGGGCTACAAGTATCTACTTACTGTAATAGACACATTTTCAAAATTTGCCTGGGCTGTGCCACTCAAATCCAAGACTGGAAAATGTGTTACAGAAGCCTTCAGGACAATCATCAATCAGAGTGGAAGAGCACCGCGCTATTTGCAAACAGATAATGGCAAAGAATTTTATAATTCTGTGTTCCAACAATTTATTAAAAGCCAGTCAATACAGCATTATTCGAGTTACAGTGATCTCAAAGCCTCAATTGTAGAGAGATTCAACAAAACCCTAAAAAATCTTATGTATAAACAATTTACACTTCAAGGTAATTATAAATGGCTTAATATTCTTCCAGAACTTCTACATAAATATAACAACTCGGTTCATTCCACAATCAACATGAAACCCTCTGAAGTAACTTCATCTGATGAGCAAAAATTGATCAGGACTGTTTATTATTCTAGATACCAGCCAACAACAAGAAAAGCCAAATACAAGGTGGGTGATCATGTAAGAATCAGCAAATATAAGCACTTATTCAAAAGAGGCTTTACAAGAAACTGGAGCACTGAATTATTTACAGTGGTTCAAGTTAAACCTGGGACCCTTAACACATATATAATAAAAGATCACCGAGGAGAAATTCTCAAAGGCAGATTCTATGAAGAAGAACTCAGCAAATCTAAACAGCCTGACACATATCTCATAGAAAAAATCATCCGCAGAAAAGGCAACAAGTTATTTGTCAAATGGCTAGGACTTCCAGAACACAGCTGGATCGATGCAAACAAAATAATAATATGAGCACCTGGGATGTTATAAAAAGGCTGCCAGAACCTGAACAACAGAATAAAAAAAATGGCAACTTGCTGCCTGATAATAATAGGCGTCTTATTGTTGGGCCATCTGCTTGTGGTAAAACTACACTAATGGTTGATAATTTTTTTATTGGCACCCAACTGGTTAGACTGGAAAAACAGGCACTTGTATATCTTCTCTAAGAGCTTGGAACAATTAAAATACCAGCAGCTGATCAAGCTATATGATGGATTGGATATTGCCACTTTTGAACCAGATGTTAAGCCACTTCATGAATGTCTCGATAATTCTGTTGTTGTGTTTGATGACATTATATTGGATAATCAAAACAAGGTTAGAAACTTTTTTACACAGGGCCGGCACAAAAACATTGATTGCTTCTACCTGGCACAGACTTTTTCTAAAATACCGAAGCAGCTGATCCGAGACAACAGCAATTTATATGTGTGTTTCATCAAGATCATACCAACCTCAAACACATACATGATGAATATGTAGGTGGGGACTTGAGCTACAATGACTTTTCCAAGTTTTGCAGTAGGTGCTGGAACCAGGACAGTTATGGGTTTGTCACAATTGATATGACAAGAACACCCAATAGTGGCAAATACAGAAATAAAATCAACAATTTTCTAGACATTGAAACATATATAAATAAACATGAAAAGGCCAATCATTGATGATCTTAAATTAAGAGATTATCTTGTAAAAAGATTTAAGGGATGGAAATCACAGAACCGGGGAATTTATGAACAACACAAACAAACAGAACAGCCTATCATTGATGCTATTAGTGAATTAGGTAAAAATATCAAAACTGTTACAGAGCAAAATCAAAATTTGATCACAGAGCTTGTACCTGTAGCTGCAAGGAACATATTAGATTATCCAATCACCCCACTTTCCAGTATTCATACACCTAGTCCTATTGCTCCTAGAAGAATTGAAGCTACTCTGGATCCTATTGAATTGGGTCTTCTTGCTCAAAAATATTTAAGCACACCTAAAGACAACAAAGATGAGGTTTTTGGCTTATATGCTGACACAGAGCGTAATGGTAGCATCATACATAGAATTGGCAATTTCAGAGTAACATTTATGGGAGATGATATAATTGTTTATTCAGAATCTCATCTTGGACAAAGAGGTGGTTTTGTTAAATATCCCGGCACACCTGGGTTGTGGGAACTGATGACTAGGAAAAGGCCTGGCAGCTATACAGATCAAGATTATGAGCATTACAATGAAATATTAATAAAATCAGATGCTCTATACCAGAACAATGATCCCACACAAAAAAGAGTCAAGTCTAGCAGTGGAGCAAAATATAACAACTTAATCAAGCCCATATGGTCACAGATCAAGACTGGCAGTGGAATCAAACAATACAACACCCTGCCTAAAGAATTTGTCTGGGTTGATGATGTCAGGAAACTTGTAGATAGGTTATTGGTGATAGCTGGGGAGGAAAATGCTGGCAACCACAATTTTTACAATGAAAAGGTTGGAATTATGGACATGATAAGCACAAAATTGTCTAATTTTATAGTGAATGACACTAAGGGCATTGGATATCTTATAAAAATTATTAATACTCTACCACCTAAATTTTGGAATATTTCTGAGGGTCGGGGGTTGGTTAATGACATTATAAACAAGCTGCCATTTGAACTACATATTCCAGGCTATCAGTATTGTGGTCCCGGTACAAATTTGGAGCATAGATTAAACAGAGGTGATCCTGGTGTTAATCCCCTAGATGCTGCTTGCAGAGACCATGACATAGCATACAACACACATTCTGATCTCGACAAGAGACATGTTGCAGACAAAAAATTAGAAGAGGCTGCATTTGGTAGATTTGTAAGCAAAGATGCTTCTTTAATTGAAAAATATCAGCATTGGGGACCACGATAGCTATGAACACCAAACAAAAACTGGGGTGGGGGCTGTGAATATGTATATAATAAACCTAGAATGAAGGCCAAGGGTGTTATGTATCAAATACCTTATGCAGGTCTTAAATCTCTTAAAACTATTGATAGTCTTTTAACCAAAAAGCAGCGCAAGAAAAAAAGCTCTTGTATTGCCAAGGGCCATGGTATGAAATTGTTGCTTGGTACCCCCCAATTAAAAAAATTACAGCAATCCAGGAAAAAATCACATGTGGGTGGATTTATATTTACTATCCCGGCCATCTTAGCAGCACTTGGGGCTGTTGGGAGCTTGGCTGGAGGATCAGCTGCCATAGCAAAAACAGTAATAGATGCCAAGAAAAATAAGGCAGAATTAGATGAAATAAAGCGCCATAACCTGGCCATGGAGAAACAAGGCAAAGGTGTTAAGAGAGCCATGAATAAGTTTAAAAAAACAAGAGCCGCTTACAAACCAAGATATTGAAGCTTTAATCAAGCCACTGGGAATCAAAAATTTTAGAGGTGTGTACATGTCTGATTCTTTACCAGAACAACCACTCAACAAAGAGTGTGGCATTGTTAATTTGGATAAGTACAAAAATCAGGGCACTCACTGGATTTGTTATCTTAAATATTTAAAAGATGAGGCATTTGTGTTTGATTCATTTGGAGGTGTTCCACCTGAAAATTTAGTAAAATATCTAAAATCAACTAATCTTTATTACAATAATGCCCGTGTTCAAAACTTCAAAGATGTTAATTGTGGACATTTGTGTTTATCTGTTCTTAGATATATGTCTCAAATAAATAAACCATCAATTGAAAATTTTCAAAAGGCCTTGTGGTATTTAAAACATCATGGGGGTATTCCATCTCACCAGCCAAAATTCAATATTGAAACTCAAATTACATGATGATATAGTGTATCCCAAAACAATAGCTCTCAGAGCATTTTATGGCATGTACTTGATCCCTAATATTACACACCACAACAACAAAATTGCAGTAGGGGATCAAAAAATTGTCATCACTCCAGGGCAATATAATCTGTCCACTCTAAATGCTCAATTACCCAGAGGTATAGTATTAACTCAAAATTCTGTCACTCACAGAGTAGAGATTGTATCTGCTACAGAAACAGTGGATCTGGGTACTATAGGAGAGCTGTTAGGCTTTGAGAACAACACAAAACTTGAACCAGCCATCAAACACACTGCTATTAATATACCTAAATTCTTAGCCATAGAGACTCTGAATATTCACTGTAATGTGGCCGAGGGTATGATCACCAAATCAAATGGCATAGGCACTCACAAACAAACTGGCATCATTGCAACATTTAAACCTAATTCTGAATTTATGGAGCCCATCATCTACACTCCATCCCCAACATTATATTTTCCTGTGTGCCATAATAGAATAGATAACATTGAATTGATGGTCACTAATGAAAAAGAAGAATTAGTTGATTTTGCTGGAGCCACAACAACTGCAATCATAGAGATTAATATTTAAATAAAAATACATAGAAAAAAAAACCCAAACAGGAGGACATTTGCAAATTTAAATCAACCCAACACAGAGATTGAGGTTGATCTTGATGTAGGGGATGGCTTTATACACCCCCACAGAGCAGATCTATACATCAAATGTGATGTTGTAAAGCTCGATGGTACAGATTATCCGGCAAATTCAAATATAAGATTGGTGGACAATTTTGTGCCGCATCTGTTCTCTGAAATTGAGATCAAAAAACATGGTGTTGTTATAAACAGAGTAGATTACCCCGGCATTACCTCCACAGCTTTGGCCTCACTAAAATTATCCAAAACCGAGGCTTCTTAATACAAAATAGGTGTATTTGAGGCTGGTGATAAAATTATATCTAAGAGCCACACAGTGCTGTTCCCGATGCGGCTGTTGCCAGGATTCTTCTCAGATTACAAAGATATTATGTGGAAGGGTGGTTTAAGAATCACATTTAGAAGAGCTGCCAATGATAATAATGCTTTGATTAGGTACAGTTCATTAAACTCTACAGGGGAAGCTCTGCCTAATACCCTACCTGATGAAGGCAAATGCATTATTCAGACTATGGAGCTAAGAATTCCAGTTGTTGAATATGAATCCAGTTATGCTCTTAAATACAAAGCAGATATAATAAAAAATCCACAAGTACCTTTACAATTTTATACATATCAATGTGTACAGAAACCTGCCGCTGGTACTTATTATGAGTTTGATGCTACAAATTCATTCTCCAGTATACAATATGACATGCCGGATTTTGTGGCGGTACTGTTTCAGACTGGAAGACACAATAATCAGGAAAAAAATTCAAGTAAATTTGATAACTGCAACATCAAGAACATATATCTTAAAAATGGCAGAAATGAGGTATTCCCTGAGAAAATTATAATTTAGACATGTCCAAGGATGATTTCCTTAAATTATATGAAGCATTTACAGCATACAAAAGGGTCACTACTGGCAATACTGACATGTATTACACACCAGATGAATTCAAAGCACAGAGACCCATGTTTGTCATCAACACTTCAAAAAGGAAACAAGTTGTGGTTAATGACAGGACAAACATTAAAATTATCTGTGAATTCCACGATACACTCCCTGATGACACTATATGTAGTGTTATTCTCATAGGTGAAAAATCATATGTTTATGATGTAAGAAATGACAGTCACAGAGCAATTCTAGAAGAATTACATTGTTTTAGTACTAGATATGCAAGTTGAGCCTGGTGCCCAATTGAACTTAAACCGGAAGTAAATAAGTAGTGTGATTTGTGGTATTATAAACTCAACAAATGATGAACCCCCTCAGGCAGATTTGGCTACACTTAAACCTAGCTCAAGATGAGCATATGAGCTTTTTGCTCAAGTGTAGCACCCTGTCTAATCCAAGATTTTTGTAAAAATGCCCTCGGGAATTTCCCGAAACTACAGTGTACAAATGATGAGCCCCCTCAGATTGATTTGCCCATACTTACAAAAGTTGCATCAGCCAGATTGTTGTCCATAAGCTTGTTAATAATATGCCCCTTCTTGATATTGTTTTTGATACAGTTGAAATTAAGCCAAAATCCTCATAAAACACCCACACCCACCCATATTTACTTCTGGTTTAAGTTCAATTGGGCACCAGCCTCAACTTGCATTTCTAGTACTAAAACAATGTAATTCTTCTAGAATTGCTCTGTGACTCTCTCATTTCTTACATCATAAACATATGATTTTTCACCTATGAGAATAACACTACATATGGTGTTATCGGGGAGTGTATCGTGGAATTCACAGATAATTTTAATTTTTGTCCTGTCATTTACCACAACTTGTTTCCTTTTTGAAGTGTTGATGACAAACATGGGTCTCTGTGCTTTGAATTCATCTGGTGTGTAATACATGTCAGTATTGCCGGTAGTGACCCTTTTGTATGCTGTAAATGCTTCATATAATTTAAGGAAATCATCCTTGGACATGTCTAAATTATAATTTTCTCTAGGGAATACCTCATTTCTGCCATTTTTAAGATATATGTTCTTGATGTTGCAGTTATCAAATCTACTTGAATTTTTTTCCTGATTATTGTGTCTTCCAGTCTGAAACAGTACCGCCACAAAATCCGGCATGTCATATTGTATACTGGAGAATGAATTTGTAGCATCAAACTCATAATAAGTACCAGTGGCAGGCTTCTGTACACATTGATATGTATAAAATTGTAAAGGAATCTGTGGATTATTTATTATATATGCTTTGTATTTAAGAGCATAACTGGCTTCATATTCAACACCCGGGATTCTTAGCTCCATAGTCTGAATGATGCATTTGCCCTCATCAGGTAGGGTATTGGGCAGAGCTTCCCCTGTAGAGTTTAATGTACTGTACCTCGTCAAAGCATTATTATCATTGGCAGCTCTTCTAAATGTGATTCTTAAACCACCCTTCCACATAATATCTTTGTAATCTGAGAAGAATTCTGGCAACAGGCGCATAGGGAACAGCACTGTGTGGCTCTTGGATAATATTTTATAATTTGAATTTGCCGGATAATCTGTTCCATCGAGTTTTACAACATCAAATTTGATGTATAAATCTGCTCTGTGGGGGTGTATAAAGCCATCCCCTACATCAAGATCAACCTCAATCTCTGTGTTTGGTTGATTTAAATTTGCAAATGTCCTCCTGTTTGGGGGGAATTATTGTAGCTCATAACTCTCAATATTTTCCATTTTTTTCTATGTGTTTTTATTTAAATATTAATCTCTATGATTGCAGTTGTTGTGGCTCCAGCAAAATCAACTAATTCTTCTTTTTCATTAGTGACCATCAATTCAATGTTATCTACTCTATTATGGCACACAGGAAAATATAATGTTGGGGATGGAGTGTAGATGATGGGCTCCATAAATTCAGAATTAGGTTTAAATGTTGCAATGATGCCAGTTTGTTTGTGAGTGCCTATGCCATTTGATTTGGTGATCATACCCTCGGCCACATTACAGTGAATATTCAGAGTCTCTATGGCTAAGAATTTAGGTATATTAATAGCAGTGTGTTTGATGGCTGGTTCAAGTTTTGTGTTGTTCTCAAAACCTAACAGCTCTCCTATAGTACCCAGATCCACTGTTTCTGTAGCAGATACAATCTCTACTCTGTGAGTGACAGAATTTTGAGTTAATACTATACCTCTGGGTAATTGAGCATTTAGAGTGGACAGATTATATTGCCCTGGAGTGATGACAATTTTTTGATCCCCTACTGCAATTTTGTTGTTGTGGTGTGTAATATTAGGGATCAAGTACATGCCATAAAATGCTCTGAGAGCTATTGTTTTGGGATACACTATATCATCATGTAATTTGAGTTTCAATATTGAATTTTGGCTGGTGAGATGGAATACCCCCATGATGTTTTAAATACCACAAGGCCTTTTGAAAATTTTCAATTGATGGTTTATTTATTTGAGACATATATCTAAGAACAGATAAACACAAATGTCCACAATTAACATCTTTGAAGTTTTGAACACGGGCATTATTGTAATAAAGATTAGTTGATTTTAGATATTTTACTAAATTTTCAGGTGGAACACCTCCAAATGAGTCAAACACAAATGCCTCATCTTTTAAATATTTAAGATAACAAATCCAGTGAGTGCCCTGATTTTTGTACTTATCCAAATTAACAGTGCCACACTCTTTGTTGAGTGGTTGTTCTGGTAAAGAATCAGACATGTACACACCTCTAAAATTTTTGATTCCCAGTGGCTTGATTAAAGCTTCAATATCTTGGTTTGTAAGCGGCTCTTGTTTTTTTAAACTTATTCATGGCTCTCTTAACACCTTTGCCTTGTTTCTCCATGGCCAGGTTATGGCGCTTCAATTCATCTAATTCTGCCCTATTTTTCTTGGCATCTATTACTGTTTTTGCTATGGCAGCTGATCCCCCAGCCAAGCTCCCAACAGCCCCAAGTGCTGCTAAGATGGCCGGGATAGTAAATATAAATCCACTTACATGTGATTTTTTTCTAGATTGCTGTAATTTTTTTAATTGGGGGGTACTAAGCAACAATTTCATACCATGGCCCTTGGCAATACAAGAGCTTTTTTTCTTGCGCTGCTTTTTGGTTAAAATACTATCAATAGTTTTAAGAGATTTAAGACCTGCATAAGGTATTTGATACATAACACCCTTGGCCTTCATTCTAGGTTTATTATATACATATTCACAGCCCCCACCCCAGTTTTTGTTTGGTGTTCATAGCTATCGTGGTCCCCAATGCTGCTATTTTTTCACTCAAAGAAGCATCTTTGCTTACAAATCTACCAAATGCAGCCTCTTCTAATTTTTTGTCTGCAACATGTCTCTTGTCGAGATCAGAATGTGTGTTGTATGCTCTGTCATGGTCTCTACAAGCAGCATCTAAAGGATTAACACCAGGATCACGTCTGTTTAATCTATGGTCCAATTTTGTACCGGGACCACAATACTGATAGCCTGGAATGTGTAGTTCAAATGGCAGCTTGTTTATAATGTCATTAACCAACCCCCGACCCTCAGAAATATTCCAAAATTTAGGTGGTAGAGTATTAATAATTTTTATAAGATATCCAATGCCCTTAGTGTCATTCACTATAAAATTAGACAATTTTGTGCTTATCATGTCCATAATTCCAACCTTTTCATTGTAAAAATTGTGGTTGCCAGCATTTTCCTCCCCAGCTATCACCAATAACCTATCTACAAGTTTCCTGACATCATCAACCCAGACAAATTCTTTAGGCAGGGTGTTGTATTGTTTGATTCCACTGCCAGTCTTAATTTGTGACCATATGGGCTTGATTAAATTGTTGTATTTTGCTCCACTGCTAGACTTGACTCTTTTTTGTGTGGGATCATTGTTCTGGTATAGAGCATCTGATTTTATTAATATTTCCTTGTAGTGCTCATAGTCTTGATCTGTATTGTTGCCAGGCCTTTTCCTAGTCATCAGTTCCCACAACCCAGGTGTGCCGGGATATTTAACAAAACCACCCTTTTCTCCAAGATGAGATTCTGAATATACAATGAGATCATCTCCCATAAATGTTACTCTGAAATTGCCAATTCTATGTATGATGCTACCATCACGCTCTGTGTCGGCATATAAGCCAAAAACCTCATCTTTGTTGTCTTTAGGTGTGCTTAAATATTTTTGAGCAAGAAGACCCAATTCAATAGGATCCAGAGTAGCTTCAATTCTTCGAGGAGCAACAGGACTAGGTGTATGAATACTGGAAAGTGGGGTGATTGGATAATCTAATATGTTCCTTGCAGCTACAGGTACAAGCTCTGTGATCAAATTTTGATTTTGCTCTGTAACAGTTTTGATATTTTTACCTAATTCACTAATAGCATCAATAATAGGCTGTTCTGTTTGTTTGTGTTGTTCATAAATTCCTCGGTTCTCTGATTTCCATCCCTTAAATCTTTTTACAAGATAACCTCTTAATTTAAGATCACCAATGATTGGCCTTTTCATGGTTATTTATATATGTTTCAATGTCTAGAAAATTGTTGATTTTATTTCTGTATTTGCCACTATTGGGTTTTCTTGTCATATCAATTGTGACAAACCCATAACTGTCCTGGTTCCAGCACCTACTGCAAAACTTGGAAAAATCATTGTAGCTCAAGTCCCCACCTACATATTCATCATGTATGTGTTTGAGGTGGGTATGATCTTGATGAAACACACATATAAAATTGCTGTTGTCTCGGATCAGCTGCTTCGGTATTTTAGAAAAAGTCTGCGCCAGGTAGAAGCAATCAATGTTTTTGTGTCGGCCCTGTGTAAAGAAATTTCTAACCTTGTTTTGATTATCCAGTATAATGTCATCAAACACAACAGAATTATCGAGACATTCATGAAGTGGCTTAACATCTGATTCAAAAGTGGCAATATCCAGTCCATCATATAGCTTGATCAGCTGCTGATATTTTAATTGTTCCAAGCTCTTAGAGAAAACATACAAGTGCCTGTTTTTCCAGTCTAACCAGTTGGGTGCCAATAAAAAATTATCAATCATTAGTGTAGTTTTACCACAAGCCGATGGCCCAACAATAAGACATCTAATATTTTCAGGCAGCAACTTGCCATTTCTCTTAATCTGCTGTTCAGGTTCTGGCAGCCTTTTTATAACATCGCAGGTGCTCATATTATCACTTTGTCTGCATCGATCCAGCTGTGTTCTGGAAGTCCTAGCCATTTGACAAATAACTTGTTGCCTTTTCTGCGGATGATTTTTTCTATGACATATGTGTCAGGCTGTTTAGTTTTGCTGAGTTCTTCTTCATAGAACCGGCCTTTGAGAATTTCTCCTCGGTGGTCTTTTATTATATATGTGTTAAGGGTCCCAGGTTTAACTTGAACCACTGTAAATAATTCAGTGCTCCAGTTTCTTGTAAAGCCTCTTTTGAATAAGTGCTTATATTTGCTGATTCTTACTTGATCACCCACCTTGTATTTGGCCTTTCTTGTTGTTGGCTGGTATCTAGGATAATAAACAGTCCTGATCAATTTTTGCTCATCAGATGAAGTTACTTCAGAGGGTTTCATGTTGATTGTGGAATGGACCGAGTTGTTATATTTATGTAGAAGTTCTGGAAGAATATTAAGCCATTTATAATTACCTTGAAGTGTAAATTGTTTATACATAAGATTTTTTAGGGTTTTGTTGAATCTCTCTACAATTGAGGCTTTGAGATCACTGTGACTCGAATAATGTTGTATTGACTGGCTTTTAATAAATTGTTGGAACACAGAATTATAAAATTCTTTGCCATTATCTGTTTGCAAATAGCGCGGTGATCTTCCACTCTGATTGATGATTGTCTTTGTAATTCATCTTGAAGCTGGGTGGCAAAAACAGACAGAGCATTTGCTTGATTGGATTCCATGGTCCCTAGCTGTTGCTTGATATTAGCTGCAATTTGTTGCAAATTTTCAATAACTGCCAATTTTGAATTTTGAGCAGTAAGATCATGGACCTGTCTTCTGATATCCTCAAACAGGGCATGCAGTTCATTAATATGTTGATTGGTTGGTAGAGTGGCCACTGTCTGAGTAAGTTGTTTGATCTCTGTCTGGATATTCTTGATATCTTCTGATTTCAATATGCGATTCACAGCTCTCTTAATATTTTTAAGTTCCTGTGATGTAGGCAGATTTGATACAGTATTTTGCAAAGATTCAAGTGCCAATTTCACATTATTTAATTCAGAAGCATCAGCCACATTTACATAGCATTTTGGAGCAGGGCTATATCAGCCTGAGTGGGTGTTGATCGTTGTAAAATTTCAAGTTTTGTTTGGATATCATCGATCAAGTGATGAAAATGAGATAGTTCAGATTCAGTGTTGAGGTTTTCAAGTTTTGTGATTTGTTGCTGGACACTGACAAGTGTGTCTACAATACCAGGCAGGCGGGATTCTAGAGATTCTTGTACACTTGTCAAATCACTTTGCACTGCTGCTATTGTACCCTCAAGATGGGTTATGGTACTTTGAATTTTTCCAAAATCTTCATATGTTTCAAGTTGCAGCTTAATGTTGGCAACACTCCAAGTTATTGCACTCAAAGCATCAGAAGATGGCAAATTGTTCATAAAATTTTCAAGTGTCTCAATTTTTTCTTTAACCTCGGCTATGGCATTGTTCAGAGGGTCCAGATTAGGTATTTGGAGTGATTGAATCTGTTCTTTTAGAGTGGAAATCACTAGATCAAATTCTTCTTGTGATTTTATGCTTTTGACAATTGTTTGGAGCTGTGCCTGGACATTATTTATCTGCTCTTCCAATTGCTGTTTCAATTGCTCAGAGTTGGTGGCCTGGGTCTTAAATTTGGCTTGAAGAGCTGCTACAGCCTCTTCTAAACTTTGAAAATTATCCAATGTGGCCAAATCAGTATATTTCTGAAGCAGCACTTTGAGTTCAGAATCAATTTTAAGAAGAGGGTCCATGCATTGTGATTGTAAATTTGTAATTTCTAGTTGAAGACTGGCATTGAGTGTGGTTTGTAAAGCTTGTAAATCACTTCTTAATTTCTTGACTCTGACATCAAGCATCAGAATCTCATCACTGTGATCTTCATGTCTTGTATGGCCAAATATATCATTAGGCATTTTTGTTTTAGTGGTTATTTATTATTGAATATCTGATTCGTAATTCTATAAAAAAGGTATAAGCTTGTCATATGATCCCGGGACCTCAATATATAAGCAGTCACCAGCAGAAACAGTATATACAGTGCCAGAAATCATGTTTGAGTGCTTAATTCTATAAATATTTCTCCCTACTGAAATCTTGACATTACCCTCAGGGGTTGTAATAAATTGCAATTGCCCACCTACAGGTAATTGGTAATGATTTAAATTATTGTTAAATATGTACAATATTTTACCTGTTTCATCATCAACATCTGTAAGTATGCTGTTCAGATGAATTATTAACAAAGCACTTAGTTTAGATATCATATCAGAAGAGGGTTGTGGTGTTGGCAGGTCCATAATAGCCTGTTTTTTGAACCCAAATAAGTTCATAGGCATGTTTATTTATTTCAAATCATGCTCTGTAATTGGGCATTGATTCCCACTTTTCAAATCACAATGACCCCATGGTAGAGTATGTATGCCACATGATAAAATGCATCTCTTATCATCATGTGGATCCAGAGCCACTTTTCTTACAATATTTGTAGTCAACAAGTGATCCACACTCTGAATTCTGGATTCTGATGTTCTGATTAAACTCTGGGATTTGAGACAATTTTTGTAATCTTCAAATTCAAGCTCTTTGTCCACAGTCACTCTGCCAATGCCCTTGGCCTTTTTGGCAACAGCGCCACTACATGTTTCAAAACTGTACATCTTGGCCCTTAACCCAGCAAATGCCACAATAACATCACCAAGTGTCTCATCTTTTAACTTGCCAGGCACCTTTTTGTTGTGGTGTTTAATTTTTGAATGTTCAGTGGTATCAAAATATTTAAACAATTCAGGCTGTGCTATATCTTGATAAACATCTTCTGTTTGAATATCAAGAACAAAACTATCTGTGTCCATGTACATCAGTTTTACACAATCACCATAAAAGGGCTTCAACACATCATAATACAATTTTAACATGTGTAATTTGGCCAATTCCAATATCACAGCCCCTACATAAATAGGCTTATCAAACTTAATCTTTGTTTTTTTCATGTTGAAAAGTGCCATATTTTCATCATAAATTCTTCTGTAATTGAAGTTGGGCCTTGCAATCAATTTTTTGCTCCGGCTGGGGTCAGTAATTATTTTAACATCAATATGTTTTCTGACATTTTCAATTGTTTTGCCATACACAGAATTGACCATCAATTTAAACAAGGTTTTATCAAATTGGCTCAATGCAGATGTTCGAAGCTCTGTGATGGCTTCAACCATCTTGAGTGCCTGAACCTCAAAACTTTGCCAATTTTGGTTACTTGAACACCATGATGCATCAGGAACTGGAGGTTTTTGTAATATAAGACATAACCCTGTTTTGGCTCTAGAGTCATCATCAATTTCTTCTGTTTAGAGCCAGGTGAACACTTAACCTCGGGAATTGGGGGCAGATCAGAAAATGTGTTGTGTAAATCATCAGGAATTGTCAGATCAACCTCTAAGAACAGGCCATAGTTACTGTCATCAAAATCCTGAAGATCTTCAGTATTAAAATCTTCAACCCACTCAAGCCCTGCATATGGCAATTTATCCATCATAGCATAACCATACAGGCTGTTTGGATCCACATAAAGTATATAATTTGATGGCAGTGCTGGGTCATAATCGGGAATATACTTCTTATTTGCTCTGCCATATCTCTGAGAACATTGCACCATGCCTCCTCTTATACATTGTTCCATAAACAGATACATATCTTGATCCTGGATCAGATCCAATTGCATTTTAGTGTTTAAAATCATTGCACACCATGCTAGGCCCGGAGCACTGCAAAAATACATTGGATCCAGCTTATAATTTTGCATGGAAGATTTTCTAAATGCCTGAAGTATATCAGCTAAGAGGGTCACATCAAGTTTTAAATAAGCCTTGTGATAATCACCAAATGTCTGGCATTTTAAATTGTTCCACATCAACTGGGCATGGTGATAATCTTCATCAGTGATTCCAGATCCTCTGATTTTGCTGTAAAACTCTTCTTGTGGTGGCAGAGAACACTCATCAAATTTAGAAAAATCTGTAACATAATCATATGGATATACACATATAATTTCAGGTCCTGATTTGGAAACGAAGCACATGTGATTTTGAATTGATCATCAGATAATTGAGTGGCCAGTGTAGCCAGGCTAGCCGATAAAATTCTGTATGAATCAAGAAATCTTAAGTGAATAGGAACACCATTAACTTTAATTATTTTGCTAATGGCAATATATTTCTCATTATTTTCAGCTAAAATATTTAAATTCTGCTTGTCAAACCCCTCGTACCTGATCAAATGATGAAAATCATAATTGGATGCACCATGGCAAAATATGGGGACAAATTTTGGTCTCTGGATCTTAATATTACAGCTATTACACAGGGCCATTAAGAATTTACCATCTGTATGGGAATGGTGATGAACCTTCATATTTGCATCTGAAAATTCAGAATCACATACCGGGCATTTTTCTGCATTGTTGAAATCTTGAATCTGTTCCTCTGTTAAAGGCAACATGGGTTTTGATTTTAATAAGACATTAGATGCTATGCAACGGCACTCATTTTCTATTCTATCTGCAAATTCTTTGATGGCATCTGCTCCCATGTATAAATCTTCTTTACTAACAACCCCATCCTGTACAATCACATAATAAAAACTAGAAGGTTCATGTAACTGGTATGGTGTAATTGAAGATTCCTCAGGATCTGGGCTACAGAATGCAAGGGGTTTGAGGTTTGATTCAAAATCACAGACTATATATGCTGGGTGTTCCAACAAGGCTTCAAATTTTTTTAATTTGGCATTTTCACTTGGCTTAGGCATAAGCATATAAACAGGTTTATGATTGCCACAGTATTTCAGATGCTCAATTAACTTGTTTTTAGCAATTTCTGCATTCTCTTCCCGAACCCCATTCACCATTTTTTGACCATCAAATACAGTTAAACATCTTCTACACAACTTGAATATTCTATTAAATTTGTCTAGTTGTTTTCTTACTAAAGCTTCAAGACTGTGTATCAGAGTGTAATGGTGTGTATCATCCCCTTCAATTAAGAGCAGATCAATCGGAACAGCAGAATCATCATCAAATGTACTGATTCTGAGAGGTGCTATCAAGCAATTGCCACGGCCAGTAGAACAAATAAAAATATTAATAGATAATTGTTTACCATTAATATCCCTGGCCTTTTTTTCAAATTTATCAATATTCTGAACAGACATTGGATATTCTAAACCCTCCATTGCTTCATCAAAATCATTTTCAAGTTGTTTATAATAACTTATTCGCTCAGGATGCCTTGAAACTGGATACAAAGCAGCTAAAATACACCACAAAAAGCATTTCTCATAATTATTTTCTATGTTAACCACGGCTCGTTTGATTTTAATATTGGCAGGTAAAGGCAAATATGTAGATCCTTGTAATGGGTTGAATTCAGAAATATTAATATATAACTTGTGTGAAGATCCGCATAGGCTCCATCCAGACTCTTTTCCAGCAAATTCAGAGTGTTTAATATTCAATTGATCTATCAAACTGCTTATTATTTTGTCTGAATTTGCATTTGAATATACCGGTACAGTTTCTGTTATGTGGGGCTGTGTAAATTTTGTGCCATTTGGCTTCTTATATTGTGTAAACAATTTGAGGGACAGCTTATAAGAGCCATTTTGTGCATTTAGAATTGCCTGCACATCAGAATTTATACTGTACAAAAAATTCTTAATGTCACATCTTGGCTCTGATACAAAACGGTGATCCCTTAATTGGCCATTAAAACTGCTATGGATAGGTGGTGCATAGAGTGGCTGCTTTGCTGCTCTAGCATTAACAGGTGCTTCATGCTTTCTTTTCAGACCAGATGTAGATGGTTGAGGGTGCAATGTTGATGACTGTGCAGAGCAAGTACCTTTATGTTTATAAGTGAAGTATTCTATTTTAACTGTCTCGACGTCGAATATTTATTTAACGTGCCTGACGTCCTTCTGGTTCTACATTACAATGGTAATGTCAAACCCACAAAAACAATTAAACAAATAAACAAAAGGCAATCATTAAGAACCTATTTACCTTTTGTCCCAGGGTAAGTGCCATCAGTTGGAGCCCAAGAGATTACATAGGGTAGAACAAATCACACCACAGGGTTAGTTCTATATATATACACTGTAATTTCTATAAAAGAGCACATGCATAAACATTACATCATTGCCCCTTTCATTCTCACAGTCACACTCGCATTCATTTCTCGGCAATCCAATAGACATGAGTAATTAATACAATAATAGTTCGGCGGCATGTTTAAAGTTAGCTACATTAATTTAAACTGTTCTTAATTTGACATTTTACTTTTGCATTTACGAAAAAAACATGTTCCGGTCGGAGCTTTACCAGTACGACAAAACACTACTCCTTTTAAGTTGTTGTTGTTGAATGAATGTTAATCTATATATTGTTAATTTTGAGGTTAACAAAGATCACTGATATATAATTATATTGACAATTTATAGCGTCGTACAATCTGAATGTTAAATACTTTGGATGAATGGATAATTGAACGCTGTACGGTTTTACATGTTAAAATGATAGTTGATGCAATTTAATCACCGTAATAAGCAATGTCTTGGTAATGTTTACGTAATTAGCGAGTTCATTGGATGTCACGACGGGGCGAACGAAGCTTATCCATTTTCACGTCCATTCCGGCTTACCTTTGTCGGCTCTGACTGAAGTTCTCGTGGTGAAGTCGTGGATGTTTGCGGCGTGGTCAATAGATGGCTTCCGGGCGATAAGATAGGATCTCCGCTTCTTCAAGGATTGGCAACTGGGTCGGACGCCCCCCAGCAGGGCCTTTCTCTGTCTCTACTCCATCTTGATAGTACACAGACACGTGCGAAATAACACAACACGGAACGGTGCGACACACAAAGCGGATACTTTCGCGGGTGGTTCTCGAGAGATTGACGATGGTAACACGTCGAAAAAATCTGAGTAAAACTGGTGGTTTCCCTTCTCTGCGCGTCTATTTATTTGCTATTCAAAAGGTCTGTTACGGTACCCTCTCTGTCCAAGCGTTGCTAAATTGTCATCAAATCGTAGGCTCTTGTCCTGCTATCTTCGCCCGTATATTTGGAGTTCTTTGACCCTTCTCGAGCAGCACCTCGAGTAGAGGTTAGCCAAAGATCGGGCCTATTGTAACCTGCACGTTCGTTCCGAAGACAGTGCCAGGGAGTCTGTAGCTATTGTTATCCAGTCTAGCTCTTTAACCTTTAATATCGGGCTTAATTTATCTCCTATCAAATTCTGCTTTGGGGATTTCGTCGATGATAATCTGCTGCTGGGCTGTCTTTAATTTCAGTTGAATCTGACCATTGGTAACAAAGTTGTATTTTTATATTTCTTTACCCGAGGCTCGGCCTCTTCTCTCGGGAAACAGGCTAGTCCTTCGCTCTCTGCCGTCCAAGTCCCGGTGAACAGCAACAATCCAATGCATATTATTGCTTATTACGATGATTAATTGATTTACCTCCTAATTAGCAAGATTTTATCGTTATAACATTCCCCTCTCCTTACACATGAATTTTTTCTGAGCTTAAGATTATATGCGAAGGAGAAATTCATCAAAACACAATTAATAATTAACGTTAAATCTTGCCTAATTGTTACACATAGGTGCTCGAATAGGGACTCGAACCCTGGAATATATAGTTGTCTTTCTCTATAGACTAAATTGCACTTTTCAATTAATTTTACATCATTACCTTTAATATTAACCAAACCTAAAATTGCAGGATTACTCAACATTCATTTTCAGTTCTTGACTCTGTAACATTGATCATTTAACAAACACCTTGCTAACACTTACGAGAATTATCCTATTATGTATGCATATACATATGTAAACTTACTACATTCACACTCTAAGTTATGATGAAAATTCACTCTTTGAGATATAGTTCAGAATTATTGAGTTAATACATAAAATATTTCTTATCATCAATTCAAACCATTTAAAATACATGTTTCTTTACTGAATAATATCTATTCTGGGTAATAAGAATATAAATAATACGTTATTAATGTTGGCATAAACATAACATGATATATGCTCAGATATTGATATGTATATAGATATATATATATATATATAAGTTCTCAGTTTTTTGAATATTAATAAGAATAATAATATCATAATTGTGTTAACTTATTTACACTAGTATGCGGAATAATTTACAAGTTTAAAGGCTCTTTCGATGTTCAATACTCTAGGTTTTTTCTAGTTGTTGAAGCCACATCTCCCTCTTTTCTTGAGAACAGTTCCATTTTTTGAGGTTATCTATGTGCTGTGGGGTAATTTCCTTTCCTTGTTTACAGTTTCTTAATTTTAAAATATTATTACTGATTTCTTCTTCGCAAAGGAATGGTCCTTCATAAAGATGAAAAAACTTGCTTATCTTCTTGTTGATTTGTGAGCTTAAGTGGTGGCTTTTTACAAATACTAGATAGCTTTCCTTTATTTCTTCTCCGATTCTGCTTTGTTTCTGGTTTCTTCTTGTCTTTTGTTTCCTTACTCTAGTTTCTTTTTTGTCTGGATCGAAAGTCTCGAAATTCTCCAGACCGACTTTCGAAAAAATCCCGCGTTGCGAATTTCCCGAGTTGGAAACAATGAGTTGCTCGGCCGGTATCCTTATACAGCTGTTTTCCCGCTGGCTAACGTCACGGCTGGTTGATGCTTGCTGGGCCGACCCGAAAAGGCTGTTTTCTGGGCACGCCCCCCTTCGTGTCTCCTCTTCGTGACGTAATCTGTCAGGTGGTGTGAGTAGGCATTCTCCCCGGGTGTCTAACTGTAGCCGGGCCACATCTTGTCGCCGATCTAAAGTCGCTCTCTCCATCCTTTGTACTTGATTTGATAGCGTGGATTGTCTGCCATTAAACGTATCTTCTAATTGCTGGAGTTGATTCGCTGTCGCAGTTTGATTGTCGTCCACTCTTCTTTCAATTCGTTCCATTCGGCCCTCTGCTGTAGTGTTATTCTCCTCTACTCTTTCCCCCATATTCGTCATCGTTTCCTGGATTTGGCCAAATCTTTCTTCCACCATTCTGGAATCCGCTGCAAGTCGACGATCAACCATTCGGAATTCCTCTTCCATTCTCTTTTCCACGTCATTCTTCTTTTCTTCTATCTTCTCTCCCAGGTGTGCCAGGTGTTCATGGATCTGCCTGACTTCAGTTTCCACTGTTTTTTCCAGGTTCTCAATGTCTTTCGAGTTATCACGATGTCTTTCAACACACTCTTCTTGGGCTTTTTCTATTTTCTCATCATTCTTTTTTAATGCTTGTAGAAACTGATCCATCATCTCTCGGTGTTGTCGTTCTTTCTCTCTTCTTCGCAATTCTTTTTGTCTTTCCTTCTCTTCCTCTTCCAATTTTCTCTTCTTCTCTTTCTCTTCTTCTTCCAATTTTCTCTTCCTTTCTTTCTCCTCTTTTCGACGTTCTTTCCCTTCTTCATGTTGCTTCATCATCGTAGTGAAGAGCGCCATTATCGCTTGAACATCCATGGTGCCTTGGGTTGGTAACACTGCCGTTGGCTGCTCACTTTCAGAGATAACGGTATTCTCCGGAGCACGGTTGCTTTCTCCTCCCTGGTCGCCTTCCAGTAACGTCACTTCCTCTCCTTCCTTTGGATTGTCCATTTCTTCAATCTTCTTCCTTTGTCGAGTTATTCTCTCCATCACCCTTCTCCTCGGTCGTTATTCTCTCTCTCTTCTTCCTTGGATTCGATGCGTTCTCGCAGGGAGATATAAATTTCTCTTTTCCTTTTCATAAATAGACCCTACGGGGTTTTACGTCTCCCCCCTTACCATCCTTGATCGATGCTTTATCCTTATCGCCGCATAAAAATCCAAAATCTCTCGCTATGTAAATTACTTTAACCATTGTTACTTCACGCCCACTATATATATTGCACAAACAATTAAATACTCAATTCACATGCTAACTATGCGTAAATACACTTAAATACTCTAAACTAGAAAATTACTGATTATAGCAACACAAAGAACTAAACGCTTCATACTCTAGGCGTCCTGCGTGGTATTTTTTTTAACTGCAATAAGTGATTAATATTTGATTTTCTACCTCTATCAATCTCTTGGTTCCTGTCGAAGGCATGTAGGCACATAGCTCTATAACTGAATAATTATGGCACAATAAACTCATTTTTGCGACTATTAATAACTTCCTTCCCACTATCGACACTTATTTAAACTTCGGGCCTACTCGGGCCTAATTATCGCATATTCGGGCCTACTCGGACCTACACGTCGAATGTTCGGAATTACTCATCGAACCTACATGTCACATGTTCGGAATTACTCATCGAACCTACTTGTACCATGTTCGGGATTACTCGTCGAACCTACTTGTACCATGTTCGGAATTACTCGTCGAACCTACTTGTACCATGTTCGGGCGCCATCTTTTAACTAGCTCGACGTCGAATATTTATTTAACGTGCCTGACGTCCTTCTGGTTCTACATTACAATGGTAATGTCAAACCCACAAAAACAATTAAACAAATAAACAAAGGCAATCATTAAGAACCTATTTACCTTTTGTCCCAGGGTAAGTGCCATCAGTTGGAGCCCAAGAGATTACATAGGGTAGAACAAATCACACCACAGGGTTAGTTCTATATATATACACTGTAATTTCTATAAAAGAGCACATGCATAAACATTACATCATTGCCCCTTTCATTCTCACAGTCACACTCGCATTCATTTCTCGGCAATCCAATAGACATGAGTAATTAATACAATAATAGTTCGGCGGCATGTTTAAAGTTAGCTACATTAATTTAAACTGTTCTTAATTTGACATTTTACTTTTGCATTTACGAAAAAAACATGTTCCGGTCGGAGCTTTACCGGTACGACAAAACACTACTCCTTTTAAGTTGTTGTTGTTGAATGAATGTTAATCTATATATTGTTAATTTTGAGGTTAACAAAGATCACTGATATATAATTATATTGACAATTTATAGCGTCGTACAATCTGAATGTTAAATACTTTGGATGAATGGATAATTGAACGCTGTACGGTTTTACATGTTAAAATGATAGTTGATGCAATTTAATCACCGTAATAAGCAATGTCTTGGTAATGTTTACGTAATTAGCGAGTTCATTGGATGTCACGACGGGGCGAACGAAGCTTATCCATTTTCACGTCCATTCCGGCTTACCTTTGTCGGCTCTGACTGAAGTTCTCGTGGTGAAGTCGTGGATGTTTGCGGCGTGGTCAATAGATGGCTTCCGGGCGATAAGATAGGATCTCCGCTTCTTCAAGGATTGGCAACTGGGTCGGACGCCCCCCAGCAGGGCCTTTCTCTGTCTCTACTCCATCTTGATAGTACACAGACACGTGCGAAATAACACAACACGGAACGGTGCGACACACAAAGCGGATACTTTCGCGGGTGGTTCTCGAGAGATTGACGATGATAACACGTCGAAAAAATCTGAGTAAAACTGGTGGTTTCCCTTCTCTGCGCGTCTATTTATTTGCTATTCAAAAGGTCTGTTACGGTACCCTCTCTGTCCAAGCGTTGCTAAATTGTCATCAAATCGTAGGCTCTTGTCCTGCTATCTTCGCCCGTATATTTGGAGTTCTTTGACCCTTCTCGAGCAGCACCTCGAGTAGAGGTTAGCCAAAGATCGGGCCTATTGTAACCTGCACGTTCGTTCCGAAGACAGTGCCAGGGAGTCTGTAGCTATTGTTATCCAGTCTAGCTCTTTAACCTTTAATATCGGGCTTAATTTATCTCCTATCAAATTCTGCTTTGGGGATTTCGTCGATGATAATCTGCTGCTGGGCTGTCTTTAATTTCAGTTGAATCTGACCATTGGTAACAAAGTTGTATTTTTATATTTCTTTACCCGAGGCTCGGCCTCTTCTCTCGGGAAACAGGCTAGTCCTTCGCTCTCTGCCGTCCAAGTCCCGGTGAACAGCAACAATCCAATGCATATTATTGCTTATTACGATGATTAATTGATTTACCTCCTAATTAGCAAGATTTTATCGTTATACTATGCTATATTTTCTATGGCATTTAGGGCATATTTTTGTGGGAGTTCTGCATTTGTCTGGATTACAATTCTTTTGATGCTTAGCCCAATTGGGGCTGGATATATTCTTTTTGCATTGATTACAATATTTTTGATTTGGCATTTTTTATTGTTGGTTTATTATATATATTTCTTGGGGTCCAAATCAAAACTCTATACTTAATAAAAAATATCAGTTGGGTTCAGCAGTGTGATTTGTATATTTAGTGTGTGTGTGTGTGTGTGAATATTTTTGGCTTTGGTATTTATATAAAATTTCTTGGGGTTCAAATCAAAACTCTATACTTAATAAAAAATATCAGTTGGGTTCAACAATGTGCTGTGTGTGTGTGTGTGTGTGTGTGTGTATGTGTGTGTGTGTGTGTGTGTGTGTGTGTGTGTAGGTGGGTGTGTGTGTGTATCTTGGCTTAGTTTTAAGTGTAGCCAAAAAAAATATCAAGAAGGGCATATTTTTGACAGGATTATGGACAACAATCTCACAGAAGTGCCTTTTATAAGTGTAGGCAAATCAATCTGAGGGGGGGTCATACTTTCACAGGAAATTCCCGAGGGCATTTTTACAAAAATCTTGGATTAGACAGGGTGCCACACTTGAGCAAAAAGCTGATATGGGCATGTTGAGCAAGTTTTAAGTGTAGCCAAATCTGCCTGAGAGGGGCTCATACTTTCTCGGGTTTATAATATCATCAATTACACTACTGAGGGCGGAAGGGGGGATCTGTTAACCCAGTGTCAGATAAATGGGACTTTTGGGGTAGAAAAATATGTTCATTCTTGACCAAGAACACGTATTTAATCACTTGTAGAAAATTTATTATACTTCAATGTGTAGATTATCAGTTAAAAAAATAAGAATACGTTTTTCCATGTTACCTAAAATTAAAGGTTGCAAGTGAGCAGCATATGATGGCCGCACCATTGACGAACAGCTGGCGCGGAGTGATCCGTTACTCGAAGTGATACGGTTGTTTACAGAGGGTCGGAAGGTTCGTGATTCTTACTGTAGCTACAACTCTGAACTTGACAAAATCGAGAAAAGCAGATAATGCGAGCGAAGCAAGCAAGAAAATTTTACAAAATGTATTTTTATTTGCATAAAATTTGAAATCGAAGGGGTAATTACTCCTCTGTGCGCCTCCCTGCAGGTGTCCTTGGCCGTCAATATTTGTCCCTCCTTGTCCCCCTAGAATTGACTTCAGTCAAAGGTTTGGTTGCGTCACTGTATAATAGACATATTTAAGCAATATATGTTTAATTTAGGTACTTTAGGCTCACTGCCATTGTTAGTCAACCTTATTCTTATTGTCTGCTCGACTAACCTTGTATTAATGCGAATACCACGCCCTCCCCCCTCCATCCAAACAGATTCTATAGGCATAAGAGGTGGTGTTTCATTTCAACCCTATCGCCGCGATCACCTACAGGTAGGTAGAAAAACTATACATAATAATAACCAGAATTCAAAATCAATAACAAGTCAATCAAACGATACGACCCCCCCTCCCCCCAATTTTGTGTAAATATATATAGAATTGGTATAAAATTTTGTCTCCCAAGAAAAGTCCCATAACGCAGGCGCGTCATGAATCCCCCCTGTGGACACCCCTCGTACGTACACATTGTTTGAATAATTTTCTTGAATAAGCACCATATTCGCTTTTGTGACCTGATGAAACACCATGGAAATGTTGCCACCTTGTTGTAGCATTTTTATGAATTCATGAACTTGCAATTAGAATACAAAACTAAACATGTACCCTCCCTTATGCATACCTAACACTCCTGCATTTTGTAGCATCCATATCAATCTCAACTTTAGTTGGTACTTTTGCTCCATTAAATAGTTAAATTACATGATGAATTATTAAATGCATTTTGTAAACTAAGCTACCTGCTTGAGTGATGTTCGGGATGCGAACCAGAAAGTTACTTTGCAATAACTGTTTCAGGCATCAGAGATTCAGATGGGATAAGCTACGAACATATTTAAATCATTTTGAGCTTTACAGCCATGAATATACTGTGTGCAAATTTCGATTATAGTGAACCCTCAACTTCGATTCTAGTGAATTCTATGCATGAAATGTCCATAAGAAGTTACCATTTTAACATCATTATGTACAGTACTATGCTTCTTATGTAAACGTGTAGATACTGATTTTTGTTTTGGTAGCTGCAAAGCGAATAAATAGAAGAGAGGGGCAGAGATGGGAGGAAGTTTATGGAGGAGTGTCGCGAAACGAACGGATTTGGAGGTTCGAGGGGAAAAAGCCTAAAATTGTGGACTCCAGGCTGATTCATGATGAGTTGTTTGAACTTTCAATCACTGTACTTTCTTATTATGTTCCGCATCGTGGAAATATCCGGCAAAAGAACTTCTGTTTACTGCCCCCATTGAAATCAAATGCTGTAACGTCCACTACAGAGAAAAGCGCGGAACGGAAGCCAGAATTTCTGTGCCAGAAGTCTGCAGGCTATCTTAAAGGTTGAGACGGCGGAAGCGGGTCTGTTGCCGCGTTTCCCGCGTCTCGGTGGGCGTCAAGCTTAAGGTGTCATGCTTTAGGTTCCCGTTGCGAGAGGAGTCTCCTGGGGAAAGCGTTACAACTTTTCTCCTGAGATTTCTGCCAGTGTATGGAACCGGTGGCTACCCACAATTTACCTCGGTATGTAGGCCCTGACCCTCACGGGCTGTTACGCCACGGGTCAATATTATTAGGTATGCCCAAATGAAAAGGAGACTATAGCTGTGGCGGCGTTGTATCTAATCGAAAAAGGTAAATGTGTTTGCCGATAGATGGCGGAACTGTGCAACACATAATCCACAAGAAGCTGAGTTGTGGCAAAGTGTGTGCACAATAGGTGCCCAAGCATCTGTCAGAGACGCAGAAGGTGGAGAGCTCCAGGACAACGCTAGGCCACATGTGGCCAAGAAGACCTTCGACCTACTGGGAACATTTCAATGGGAAGTCCTCGCACATCCACCGTACAGCCACGACATTTCCCCTTGTGACTCCCATATCTTCGGCCCCTTAAAACAATCACTGAAAGGTCAACGGTTCACCTGTGACAAGGAAGTGCAGACCACCGTGGAAAAGTATATCGGTAAGCAACCCAGGAGTTTCTACACTGAAGCCATCCACTCCCTTCATACGTGCTGGGATCAGTGCATCAATATCAATGGCAGTTATGTGTAGGTATCATGTTACACATTAACTGTAATTCACATATTATGTAATCTAAATATTCTGTAATATAATATTCTTTAGATAAAACGGTAGTCGCCTTTTCATTTGGGCATACCATATACTTGGTTATTACACATACACACCAGCGTTTGAAAGACTTATTCTGTCCCGTCTTCAGGACATACGTACACAGTGTGTCTACTAAGTTTTTAGCCTGGCAACATTTTAACAAGATATATGCTGCAATGTGGCATTCGATACATGTATTACGTAGTTTTACATGTAGTGAGTGCGTAGTGAAATCGGTTTCTGATTCGGTGAAATATTGAGCGAGTTATAGCTTTTAAACTAGTGCAGTGTTTTTTACCCTCGACATGCATTTGAGAACAGAACAAAGAGTGATGATAGTGATGATTAAGTTGTGTAAAAGTTAGTAAATTCCTTCAGAAACTGTTGAAATACTGAAAACTGCTTACGGAAATGAAGCCTTTTGTCATTCCAATGTTTTCATTTAACATCGTGGATTCAGTGATGGTCAGGAAGACTTGCGGTAATTTTGAAAACGTTTGACAAAATCTGAATGAAAACCGGGCACAGTCACTGAGAATGATTGCTGCTAATGATCGATGATTGCAACTGTGTGTAGATCCATTTTAGAGCGTTTGCTAAAGAGATTACGACGAGTAAGACCAGAACTGGTTGAATCCGGAGCTTGGTTCCTGCAGCACGGCAATGCGCCAAGCCACAAGGCAATTATTGTCCAACAGTTTTTTTGGCACGGAAACAAGTGATTGTGTTAAACCGCTCACCTTATTCGCCAGACTTGGCACTGGATGACAACATTTTATTCTCCAAATTGAAATCCCACCTGATGTGCCAGCGTTTTGACACCATTTTGGAAATTGAAGAAGGTGTGACGAGGCACCTAAACACAATCCCAAAATAAGATATACGCAGGGGTATCCAGCAATCGTACAGCCATATCACTAAGTGTGTGGACTTTGGAGGGATATACATCGAAGACTAACCAAGGCTTATGGTAAGTCACACATTTACACTTTTTATTAAGCCAGTCTTAAAACTTTGAACACAACGTGGATGTCGGTAGTCTCCGAACACAGGCTGTGTTTGGAGATGGAGTCAATGTTAGTAAACAGAACGTAAAACAGAAAAGATAAATAATGCCTGAAGGATTGTCTAGCGGTGGCCGAGGCTCCACCTTAAGTAGTTTGGAATGGAAGACACGCTTTGATGTCGTGAAGACGAATTGAAATGAAATTACTGGAGAAAACACATTGACACAATGACACCTTCCCCAAACACATCCTGGCTTCAGAGACTATCGACATATGAACTGAAGACGGATACAAAACGAATCTCTTAAACATCGTTCTAACAAACCAAGTACAATCGTTAAAAGCCCAAACAATTAATTATAACTTTCAACGTTGTGTACAACCGATACTTTTAAATATACAGAAACTCAAAATGCACAGGCAGTAGGGTAGAGTAAGGGTCATGACGATAAGATCAACTGTTGTGTCATTTCACCAGTTAAGCAAAAAGACCTCTCACTAAACAGTGCCTCAATTCGCTTCCTTACACAAAACTTTCGTGCAATGTCAGTCGAATTGCACACTTACACCTTGGACAAAAATCATGTATGAGAAAGTGAGGTGAGTGTACGGTACAGAAGCTGCTTCATGTGTTGGAATGACCCGTGAACAGATGACAACATTCCATGTAGTCGCAAACCACTAGGAAGTATGAATCTAATGCCTTCATGGGCGTCCGAAAGGGAGGGCAAGGGGGGCCGTGGCCTCTCCTGGAAATTGAAAGTCAACCTAATACTATGTATTTCACACATATAATTTCACTTTAGCCACAATAATACTAATATGTGTTAATTATTGCATGAACACCATAAATTCCAATTTAAGCAATGTTTTTGTTTGGGGAACAACACTATTTTTGGGGAAAACGTGCCTTGTTTGCCCCCTGAAAAAATACCATCCTTGCTCCTCCCTGGAAAAAAATCCTGCGGACGCCCATTAATGCCTTGTGACTTTTATGACGATATATCAAAGCTGTTTTCGGCCCCTCACCAAAATTTTCAGTAAATATACAAAATATGAAGCAATGCATAACAACAGGTCCTAGGAGGTGACCCTTTGCGAATACACACAAATGCTAGCCTCCAACGTAGTACACCCTGGATTGCATTTTTTAGACTAGCGAGGCTTTGGCGTCCGGACTCACCGCAAGTATAATCATCCGTAAAGCTTGTGCTGCTCTTATGTGTTTGTGATTGTCCTCTCATCCATTCCATCTTATTACGCTTCATCCTCATGTTCGCAATAACCAAAAGTGGCAGAAAACCGAAGGGAAATAAATTAAATCCACCACCATTTAAAGTGTCAATTTATTTTTGGAAAAAAATATATGCAATTTTAAATGGGGTTTTGAGGAATGAATAAATATCATTTGGATTTATGAAAATTGTAACATGAGTAGATGAAAGAACAATGACAGAAATTCCCACCAAACACATCAGAGCCTTACGCTAACCTCTACAATGCTCAGACGCCATCTTTATATTACAAAAGCGACATGATAATGGCCACTAAGAACAATATGAGAACTTCCTCAATAATGTCTCGAACTGAGCCTAAGCAACTTATTGCGCGTAAATAAAATACATTAAATGAGGCTTAATTTTTTAAAAGTTTGTTGATCCATAAAGTTTGTGCCTTCAACGGGCTCATCTTGCTGCTAATATCTCTCGGTTATTGCAAGAAATGTGCTTTCATCGCACCCGTATATCTCGTTTTATGACCAAACTTCAAAATTAGACGTAGGTTAATGTATTCATCTTACTTTGTTCAGCGTGAAATGAGAGAGAGAGAGAGAGAGAGAGAGAGAGAGAGAGAGAGAGAGAGAGAGAGAGAGAGCGAGAGAAAGAGAGAGAGAGAGAGAGAGCGCAATCTACATTGCATGAGAAAATAATGGAATTATGGATGACCATTTTTATTCCCATCCCCCTATTTGAGAAGGTGTACCAATTCCAGAAAACTATTTTCATACCAGTGACAACGTTTTCATATTAACATTTAAATGGGTGGTCGAATTTGCATGTACTGAGAGGAATTGCAGCCTGGAGGATAAAAGTGCCCGGAGCTTGTTGCTGATCATATAACCTCCATAAATGTCCGCGATTGTGAATGTGTGGAGTCCTATGTTCCCGACCCCTCCCATTTTGCCTTCACAGCAAGCTACAATATTTAGGGGCTAGATTTATCTTCTTTTGATAAGAGCAAATATAGGGCTTATGCCTATCTAAGGGGTCAATGCCAAATTACATGCTAAAACATCTAAACCTGCCCCCTCTTAATCTAACAATTCGTGACCTACAATTCCTGTATACCCTGTCTCAGCTATCTCTGGATCAAGGCAGCTCATAGCGGCAGAGAAGAGGAAGAAATCGAGTGGGCAGAGCGAAGCAGTATACGGTGATGGCAAGGTTGGTAACTGCAGTCGCATCCCACCCTCCACGCAATTTCGTTCCTCTCACGCGTTCATTGGTGTAGCCGTCTCGCGTCACTACTTGCGCAGAGACTAGTTTTCGTTCGCCTGCTCCAGAGATAGTTGGGACAGAGTGTAGGTCAAATAATACAAATGTGGTTACATTAGGAGGGCAAGGTTTAGAATTGTTAGCATTTAGTATTGGCGTTTGTTGCAAGATGAGTGTGTCGCACACAAGACCCGTAGCCAAGTGGGTAGCGCTCTCGCCTTTGGTGCGAACGGTCCAGGGTTCGATTCCTGGTGGAAGCCTCCAAAATATCGGCGTTGACCCAGCCTCACGAGAACAATTGTGGAGTTACTTACTTGAAGAGTAGCGGTTCCGGTCTCGAAAGCCAGAAAACAGCGGCGATGGGACTCGATGGATTCCGTGGACGAGACGCAGGTGGGCGAAGCGAACAAGGGAAGTTCGGTGGGCGAGGCGCACAAAAGGAAGTTCGGTGGGTCAGGTCGTGGGTTACTCTTCTGTACAAGCAACTTGTATATTACTATAATGACTAAGCCTAATCCACAAATACAGTCAGAAAATATACAAGTATTTTACAAAATGACATCCCCATCTACAGAGATAACTTTTACTTTTCTGTAGAATAGTACAACCAACTTGTACAAGCGGCCTGGTAGCCTTGTCAATTGGCATGCTATAGACTTAAAATTATGGCACCATATTTAAAAATGTATATACAATATGGCTTTTTTCGTGTCGTGTCGCACAATGTGTCATAAGTAGGACTCGGCAGTTGAAGAAAAATCCTTTTTTTTCCCTAGTGTCCGAAGACGAGGCCCAACATAATATATGTTCATTTTGGGTCATTGTAGGCCAGAAAAAAAGGTGGGTTATATTTGTTCTTTTTTGCCTTTTTCGGCGTTTTTTGGCTTATTGGTCCTTTTTTAGCCTTCTTTAAGGTCTTAACGGCTTTTTTTTGCAACTTCACCTTCTTTCGACTACGTTTCTACTGCCCATTCTCAATTCGAATCATCATCAGTTCATCACCTCTCAAACATCCTTTCCGTAGTAAAGAAAGAAAGAAATATATTTGAACCATCCCTGAAACGAGAGAAAATCATTTTTGGACGACTGAAGCAGGTAAGGTACAAGGTCCTTTAACCGTAACTTGTCTGGAAGTGGCAACTTTCTCTTGTTTTGAAGCTTTCCGTTTTCTCGCACTGTGTGTTCCATACCACCAGAATTTTGTATTTTTTTATTCATTAAATATGTAATTAAAACTGAAGTTATTAATTAATTTAGATCACATTTATACGTCTTTTTTCCGTTTTAGGTTAACATTTTTAGGTTTTTTTATAGGTCTTTTTTTGGCAATTTATAGGTCTTCAACTTTCGAACCCTAGTCATAAGTAATTACAAAATGACATCATTTACAGAGATAACCCTTATTCTAGCTTCGTAATATACGCCAGTGTACGTAAGCATTTCAGCAAATTTCCTTCCAAGTACATATTCAGAACCCTCCGTATTCGTTGGTCAACCTAAGCTAACCTAATAATTAGAGCCCGGAAGTTCAGGCATTTATTTTCGTTATAATAGGCAGGCAAAAAGGCATTTATAATGTGGAAAATAGGCACTAAAAATGAAAAAAAAGGCAAAATAAACCGAAAAAAGGCAAATTTGGAAGTCGCTTACTTTTATCTATAATTTCTTGCAAAATGTTAAAATCTAAATTGGGAAGAGCATTTCAATTTTCTCCGTCTTGATTGCACATAACTACAAGGTGCTTTTTAAGTTCTCAACATTCATTGATAGTCGTCTGTCAGAGAGAATGTTTTTCATAATAGAAAATGATCTTTCTACTTCGACAGAAGTTATTGGAGCATACATAAAACAAGCCAATGTAGCTGGACTCATTTTGGTAACAGCATTTTCACATTTAAGAATATCACAAATTGTTTTCAATTGTTTCAAGTCATCATTTGCACTCACTACCCGTTTGCACTTTTCCGCAAACGGAAAACCCCTTTTCTCCTGGCACTTCCAATATCTAATGCATAGATTCCTCGTAGATTTTCATGGATGCTATAATTGTAATTGTCTCTGGCAATGCACCATAATGTGCAAAAATAAACTTGAATAGCACAGGAGTTGTTTCACTTTACGAATTGAAGCTGCTTCATTTTCTGGAAGAGCATCTATCACCTCACTAATTTTTTGAAGGTTGTTAGCATAATATATAGCTGCAGATATCCAGGTTCCACATCTGGTCAAGACTCGTTGCGGAGGTAAACTAAGCTCAGATGCAACTTCCTTATTTCGGGTTCGAGAGGGAGATTTCAGAAATATCTTCTTTGTGTTCGAAATCAACCTGTCCACTTCAACAGTCAATCATGCACAAGAAATGTTAACCGAAAGGCAATATCCTAACTCAGCATGAAATACTTTTTTTCACACTTTTCTCCTTCAGCAATGTTGAAAAATGCGCGAGTTCAATATTACTTAAATAAGGCGAAAATTATTCACATAATAAACAGAAGAAAAATAAATGCCAACAACGTTTTTTGGGATAAAACTAATTTATACACATTTTTTAAAAAAAATTGTCAAATTTCATTGAAAAAGGCAAAAAAGGCATTATAATTAAAAATAGGCAGTGAGGTCCCAAATAGGCAAAATAGGCAAAATGAAAAGGCTTCTAAAACATTCGAAACAACATAAAAAACGTATATCCGGAAAAATTTTATCAATATATGCAGTAGATAAAAAGAGGCATTTTGCCAAACTTCCGGGCTCTACTAATAATAATATTCACGGGTTCAGGTACAGTCCGGGTTAGTCTCACTGTGCATGAAGTGAACTTAAGTCACCAAATCCATTAATCACTCAATAACAATATTGTTTCTATACTATAATTATAATAATAATACTAATAGCACTCCTGCGACTCCTACAACCCTCTACTCTACTATCTTAGTTATACGACCGGTTCCGCGAACCGGAAGTTAGGTGCAGTTAAGGCCACGAAGTCAGGTGCGCTTCGCCCACGGCACCACTCGATGCGCTGACAAGACGTCATCCAGTGATAAAGTCGCTCTGGCAGGCTCTGATCTGTAGAGTGCTGTTGCGCTATGGAGTTTTGTTTAGAGAGCAAATATACATCTTGTCAATTGAGAACCCAACTTCTGAAAGCCACCTCGGCGGCCGACCGCGTTTTGTGCATAAAGTGGGCATAGAACATACTTTGGTAAAACTTTGAAAAATGCGATTGTTACGGTTTGAAAGCCGCAACTTTGTCCACGAAAACTCAGAGATCTCTTCAAGTCTCGAGACAACAAATTAGACAGAGCATCTTCCAAGAGAGCATCTATCGTGTTCTTCTGCCAGTTCATTGACATCAACAAGAAAAGTCGTCAGCTTAACACGGGAGAGAGGGAAGGGGTAGCTGAGAACGGGGGTGGGAAGGAAAAAGGAGTAAAAAGCGCGAAGTGGAAAGTGGGGGGGAGTTCCCCTGGAGCCTTTTCAATTCGGTGGCTTCATTGATCGTCCCCCAAAGACATTCGGAGCGGAGTCTGTGAGATGAGAGCGTGAGTGGAAGAGCACAACGAGATCCAACCAATGTGCCACAATCAGTGGCGTAATCCATCAGAGAGACGCCGCTGGAAAGAGACTAATTCTTTTGACCTGCCTATCTCTCTTTAGACTTCAATATTGCGCGGCGAACGGCACACGAGAAGAGTAACAGGGGGGGAGGGGTTCACAACCGCATCACTCTCTGACACAATTAAGATGTGGCCAATTTAGGAGAGGAACAGAGAGGGAATATATTCAGGTTTCAAAACTACCGCTTGCATACGTTTAGTTAGCAGAAAAGACAATAGGTGTCAGGACGGAACTGTTCACTATGGTCTTTACCTGAAAACGAATATGTAGACGCCCATTCCCTTCATTACCTCTTTGAATATATATATATTCTTTACGAGGTATTTCTGAAAGCTTATTTTTCTCCATTAATGCCTTTTCATGTTCCTATGACTATTACTAGTGAATCTCTCGAAGTAATATAATTAAGCCTTGTTTCCATATTAAAAACACAAAGTTGCTGACCAAGGCAGATTTATTAAGAAATATAAACTCTTAACAAGTAACGTTTCAACCCTGTATCAGGGTCTTCCTCAGACGAAGAACTAAACTAAGATTTTAGTTTAGTTCTTCGTCTGAGGAAAACCCAGGGGGTGCTCGTTCGGCGGCGCAGATCGTATGCGCAGTTGTACGTGGATGCATGACGTCATCATCGAAACACTCGGCACGGAAAAGGCTGGTTCCTTATGCAAATATTGAGAAATTTGACAACGAATATCTTCTAAAATATAGTAGCAAGGGAAAAGTTACAACTTTTACTGTTAATATTCATCCTTTCTAATCAATTTATCACAAAGTTGATTCAAATGTGTAAAATAGTTTTCAAGAAATCGTGTTACGAAGGAACCCCTGTTTTGTTCTCTCCAGGCTTCCAATGTAAGGGAGTTTTAACTTAAGCGCGTTGGATTTCTTTTTGCTCTATGTTTTGAAATAAGATTATTTTGTTCCTGTCAACTGAAATCATGCCTAAATGCTATGGAAAGCTGTGAAAACTATTATCAGAAAACTAACGGAAGAAATCTAAAATATCACAGCTTGATTGATATAAAAAAAATGCGAGATTGCCCATTTTTGTGAAAAAGGCATTGTGTGAGATCTAAAAGCAGAACTTTATAATATTGTATGTAAATGTAAGGGTGTAATAAACGTGACTGCTTCTCAGGTACGTATCCAGGGGGGGTTAGGGGGCTCAAGCCCCCCCGAAAGTTTACACTAGACAAAATGAGATTTTTTGTTTCTTGTCGTGTCAAATAAAATAATGTGACGTTAATTTAAGAAGAGAAATAATTATCGAGGCAAGACGGAGAATATTCTATAACCCTGTTATTGGTAACAGCTCGTATCCAAGGTGGGAATCAGGGGGCTCAAGCACCCCTTCAGAAAATTTTCAGTTTACGCTAGATAAAATTAGGTTTTTGGCTTCTTGAATGATATGGTGATAATTTGAGAGATAATTATGTAGGCAAGACGGAGAATGTTCTATAAGCCTGTTATTGTTAATAGCGCGTATCCAAGGTAGGGATCAGGTGGTTCGAGGGCCCCCCCCCCGCTCCCCAAGAATTTTTTTCAGTTTACACTGATAAAATTAGGTTTTTGACTTCTTGAATAATGTGACGATAATTTAAGGAGAGGAATAATTATCGAGACAAGACGGAGAATGTTCTATAACCCTGTTTTTGTTAATAGTGCGTATCCAAGGTGGGCATCAGGTGTCTCGAGCCCCCTCCCCCAGGAAATTTTTCAGTTTACACGAGATAAAATTAGGTTTTTGTCTTCTTTAATAATGTGACGATAATTTAAGGAGATAAATAATTATCGAGGCAAGACGGAGAATGTTCTACGGACCCTGTTATTGTTTAGAGCGCGTGTCCAAGGTGGGGATCGTAACTCGTGGACTCCCCCCACCAGGAAAGTTTTCATTTTACACTAGATAAAATTAGGTTTTTGTCTTCTTGAATAATGTGACGATAATTTTAGAAGAGAAATACTTATCAAGGCAAGACGGAGAATGTTCTATAACCCTGTTGTTGATAATATTGCACGTAACCTTTTCTTACGCTTTCGGTGTTGTCGTAGCGAACTTGAACACTATGTAGAAGAGACTTGTCAGCATTTGGAAGGTGCACAACAAAGGTAGCGCCGCAAGTAGGGCGATTCGGATTCATTTTAATTTTTTAATCTCTGGAAAGCGCGAGAGGGAACGTTCTTGAAAAAGAGAAGGAGTCGAACTACTGGCAATATTTACGAATCGTTTTATCTGCGAAACGTTCTAGAATATAATGAGGATATTAATACGCGGCTTCAATTTCCCGGTTGATCTGTACAACAGAATAGGTGGAGACTTCAGAGGTAAGTGTGACAATTCATACAGTCGATTAGTGATCAGTTAGTGTCCATTGGTTGCTTTATAACAGGGACGGCGACAGAGGTGGGCACGGGTGGGCGCCCGTTTGCCCACCCAATCAAATTCACTAGGTACATATACTTAGATATATGTGAATGTTGCAATAAATAAGTGTATTCTGATGTTCATTACATGTATATTTTACTAATGAATATTATCTATACTAGTAATGTTCACATATCATCATCCCATAAAAAGCAGATTTAACTTTGCCATTAGAAAGCAAAAGGAATTACTAGAGATCTTGAAACAAGAAAACTGTGACCAATTGAATACTTCTATGATTAGAAGCAGTTAGTGGGCTTAGGAAGCGCAAAATTATGCAGGGTATGGTCAAAATGAGATCAGGGTTTAGGGTGAGCTTGAGGGCTGCAGCTCCGGGCCTTCGCTGGGGGGAAAAACTGCTTTAAAAAGTACCACATAAAGAAAACATTAGGTACTTCGGATGTGATAAAAAAAATGTAGAAATACGTATAACAAACTACCTCATATAGCTTGGCAAAAAGTTATAACTGAAATTGTGGAAGGGGATTGAGGTGTGGTCTTGGTGTTGTAAGCTCCGGCTCTTCACATATATAAATCCCGACCTACGTATGATGAAAATAATTTCTAAATAAACAAATAAAAACCTTAGTCTTGCTTCCTCCAGCAACACAATAAATTATTTCGACTTTTTAATTAGGTCTACATTGAAATTCCAGAAGTGTCTCTTTTTTTATTTCATTATAATTTTTATATTTATATTTTACATACCTGTCATTTTCAAATATCTACATGGTATGCAAAATAACAACTTTGTATTCGTTCTACTAATAAATACTAATAAGAAGCAATCACAACATCCACTACAATACAGAGGTATATTAATTTTGATGTAACAGTTATGTGAGTTTGGAAAAAGCAAGAGAACTATTGAATTGATAATGGGTGGCTAATTTTATTTAGATATCCTAGTTCCACACATAAATTTTGCTATCAGTTAGGTAATCATGCAATTTTTCTTGTGATTAAAATTACGTAGAATTAAATGAAGAAGGAGTTGGAAGGAAAGCTTTGTTTTGAGGGCGTCAGAGAACTAACCAATCACGATGAGAATGGTTTAAACTTTAGAAGGATCAGAGGTTTAGCCGAAAGGGTCAACAGAATCTGTAGATGCAGATGAAGTCAAGAAGAAAAGGTATGTTACGAAGTATCCATAAGAAAAATTTGTTTCTTTGTTTTTAAGTCGAATTTTATGCTCAGATAGGCTAATCGGGACTAAACCTATAGTTTAAAGTGGAGTCCGAACCAGTGTGCATTGTGCTTCCACCAAGGGAGGGGACAGTACAAGCCAGAACCTCTTCATTATAAAGTGACAACGTTATGCCATAAAATGTACAGAAAGAACTCGCAGGAAACGTGTCATTTTATCACCACAGAAGATGCGTTCGTTTAAGAGGGTGTATTGCCAGAGATAAATATTGAGACTTTCGGAACACAACTTTATTGTTCACGGAGTTAGCTGCCTTGATCCAACAATGAAACACTGTGAAATTGAAACTACCACCTCAACTTTAGAAGTGGTATGAACTAATGAAACTCCACTTTTAGAAGAGCAAGTTGTTGCTGATTCGACTGATTTGTTCTATGTGAAGTCACTTTTCTGCTAATTTTGGCTAATGGCGACAATGAGGTTCAATGCTGATTAGGTGAAAGTGACGAAGGGGGGGGAACAAATATACGTTGGAAATTCAACCCCACACAAATTATTACTTTGACTGTGGTTCCAGGCGCCAGAGACTCGTTCGCCTGCAAGATTAAAGTTTCCAGGGTATACTGCACAGGATAGAGGTTGACATTTGAGTGTGTTCGAAAAGGTCGCGCCATACAACCCAAGTCGTCTGTGAAAAAGAGATGAATTACCGGGTATGGTGATCAATTTCGATGAATTCCTTGTGTCCAAAATCACATGCTACAAAATGTAAACTATTTGTTACCTCAGTGCATGTGTTCATCTAACTATACCTGTATCACTTCTCTCGCACAATAACGAAGACTTACTTCAGAAAACGAATAACAACTTAGCTAATAGATTTTTCAATGTTCCTTGATTATTAATTACTTTTTGGCGATCTTTTGTCAAAATGGCCTTTCATAAGCCTAGATATAGGCTACTTACTTTATGCAGAATGAACAAAGAATTGGTTTTTCCGTGTGTGTGTGTGTGTGTGTTTACATTACCAATAAAACATTAATTTTAATCCAAATATCGAGTGACGGCGAGTAGTAAGCCAAGAAAAGTGATCATTAACCCCCAAGTTTCAGTCAAAAACTCATATGATGAAAATAATATGATCAGGAACATGCATTTAAATCACGAAAAAGTAATTTAATCCTTCACCATTGTCTACCATCACAATTTCTATCACTGTCGCCTAATATATAAAGTGGAGAAGGTAGGTGCCTTGTATTTTTGCACTTGAAGGACAAAATGTGATGCAACCAATTCACATTTATTTCACTACATTGACATGAAGGAAAGAATGTGATTAGAATATATTGCTGAGCACCCACAAACACTTCCTTGAAATAACTGTGTCCATCGGAGACAAAGAAGTGGAACAAGATGCGAGAATAGATTAGAAAAGAAAGAGAAAAGTCACCCAACACACACACGCACACACATACATGTAATGTGTGTGTGCATGGCAGTTAAGGGAAGCATTTGAAGAATGGAACGAGAGAAAGTGAAAGGGAGAAAGAGGTAACAAGCTGAGAAAGAAAGATATAAGAAGGCTTTAGGGAGTAAAACAGAAAAGATGAAAGAAAAGGGAAAATAAGCGAAGGGAAATCGGGAGTCTAAGAGAGAAGGGGATACATATGCATGCATGTCGTACATATACAGGGTGATTCTAAAGGTATAGTACAAACGAAAACCACAGATACCTCCCATGAAATAGAGACGAAAGTTCCCCTTCCACTTTGCCGAGAGATGCCTCCGTGAGGAGCTAGACAACGCCGAAAACGTGTGAAAATTAACTTCACACCTCTGTACAGCCAGTACCAGTGAAGATAGAAAGGCGGAACAAACGAAGTCAAAAGGAACACCAAAGTCGCCCATCCGAAAAACACTAGGCGGCAGCTGCGCAACGCATGCGCATGGGGTTCCACAAAGGAAATAGGAGTGTCCCGCAAGACAAGTGAAGGGAAAGGGTAGCGATCGACAACGGTAGGGAGAAAAGAAGCTAAGTGGTACGATCGTACGTAGTGCTCCCCGTCGGCTCGAACAAGACGGACGAAGTACGTGTTGTGGGTGAATGGGGCAAAAATGAAGGACGCTACATGTGTTCCACGATGACAAGGCCCCAGAGTACATACCCCACCTCACGGCAGTGGTCAGGTAGTGAAGAGCACAGGCACGGGTGGCTCAGGAACGTCAGCTGATTGTACCACAGCGCCGAACGGACGTGTGGGCTGATTTGAAGTGCAGCGTCAGGGAGCGTGTCAGTGAAAGAGCCGGTGCGGTGGTGGTGTGCTTGACGTACGACAATTGAGTACGTTGTTTCGAAGCCGTTGTGACCAGTGTGTGTGTGTGTGCCACCTGTGCACTGCAGTACAGTATTCCATAATTGGCACTATCCTCACCGTACCATGGAACGCTACACATTTGTAGAACTGAGGGACATGCATTTTGTCTACGGCCTTGCAGATGGCAATGGCCGAGCAGCTGCACGCCTTTATCGCGGACGGTATCCGGAGAGGCGACAACCCGACAGCAGGTTGTTTTCGAACGTGCACCGTACCCTTGGTGAATCGGGTGTGTTACGTGTAGGCCATCATGTCGGTCACCCAAGACATGTGCGCACCGCGGCGGTCGAGGAGGACGTACTTGCTCGCGTGGACGACACACCGTCCACTAGCACCCGTAGCATTGCACGTGCAGTGGGAGTATCACAGTCGACAGTATGGCGTGTCCTTCATGATGATCTGCTGTATCCCTATCATCCACAGCGAGTCCACGCGTTGCAGGCTGGGGATTACCCACGACGTGTGGAATTCTGTCAACGACTGTTGCAGTTTTGTACCGACGATCCCCGTTTTTTGCGCCATGTGCTTTTCACGGACGAGGCAACATTCACCCGTGAGGGCATCTTCAATTGCCGAAACAGCTATGTGTGGGATTATGAAAATCCACATGCAGCAGTCGAGGTGCACCATCAGACCCAGTTTGCAGTGAATATCTGGGCAGGTATCATCGATGAACAGATTATCGGTCCATACCTGCTGCCACCACGTTTAAATGGCCGCCTCTATCGCACATTTCTTGCATCAGTCCTTCCAGAGCTGCTAGAAGATGTACCCCTCAACGTGCGACATCGTATGTGGTTTCAATTGGATGGAGCGCCTGCACATTTTGATGGCACAGTGCGAACCCTTTTGCACCGTACCTACCCACAGCACTGGATCGGCAGAGAGGGCCCCGTCCCCTGGCCCGCCCGTTAGCCTGACCTCACACCAATGGATTTCTTCTTGTGGGGCCATGTGAAAACACTCGTCTACGAGACCCCGGTGCCTGACAAGGAAACATTGGTAGCGCGGATACTTGCAGCATCGGCCGAGGTGTGTACCATGCCAGGGATTTTTGATAGGGTTCGCCAGAATTTCCTGCGACGCTGCAATGCCTGCATTGAATGTGGTGGTCGTCAATTTGAGCAACTTTTGTAACAACGTCAGTCCGGGGTACGACTACGTACTATTCCTATTTGTAAGTGCACCTTTGCGTGGCAATAAACCTCCTGTGCCCGTAGTTGCTGTGTTTGTCCTGCTGGCGCACGACCTCTGTGTGACATCCCCTCGGTGCTGCTACGGGGAATCCCTCGTCCCGCATTTGTTGTCTCCTTGACAGGTACCATTACCCGTCCGGTCCTCTTTCTCTTTTCTTGAACCGCGCTTTGTTCTTGCATCGGTGTCTCCCCACTGTGTTTGGGGACTCCCCACGCGCTGCATGTGTTTGTTTCCCGCTGTGCAATTGTTACTTCATGCTTCATTGCTTCTTTTGTCCCTACCGTTGTCGATCGCTACCCTTTCCCTTCACTTGTCTTGCGGGACACTCCTATTTCCTTTGCGTAACCCTATACGCATGCGGTGCGCAGCTGCCGCCTAGTGTTTTTCGGATGGGCGACTTTGGTGTTCCTTTTTACTTCGTTTGTTCCGCCTTTCTATCTTCACTGGTACTGGCTGTACAGCGGTGTGAAGTTAATTTTCACACGTTTTCGGCGTTGTCTAGCTCCTCACGGAGGCATCTCTCGGCAAAGTGGAAGGGGAACTTTCGTCTCTATTTCATGGGAGGTATCTGTGGTTTTCGTTTGTACTATACCTTTAGAATCACCCTGTATGTGCCTTACATACATATATATAGGATATGGCCTTACATTTATACCTGCCCACCCTAATCTATCAATATACAGTTTCTGCCCACCCGGTTGAAAATTTCTGGCGCCGCCTCTGCTTTATAAGATCTAGTGATTCGAAAATGAAATGGACTAAATACCGTAAAGTAAAGAAGTCTACCACTAGTTCCAGTTCGACAGCGGAACTTCGAGTAGTGCTACGAGTAGTTCGGGTCGAAAGACGAAGAGATCGAAGGTTTCTCTCTCTAAAGTGAATATTTCGGCAGTATCGGGCTGGGCATTGGAGCGATTTATTAAAAAAAGAAATAAGCTGCACAGATCAACTGAAAATCAAAGTTTTGAGTGATGATTTGGTTGTGCCAGGACCAAATTTTGTGTATGCAGTCCGAGAATTTCATGGCATAAAAAATACTTTTGTTTAAGGCTACTGGGTTCGACACACACTCAACAGACAATTTTGGACACTTGAGAGTGCTTAGGCATGAATATGAACAATTTGGTGGGTTTCGGCTTTTATAAGAGCTGCAAACATGGGAGGACAAGACACATTAGTGGTGTTCAGGCTCGAATGAGAGAGAAATATTCGTGAACTGTCTGATTCCAGTTCCCAGCACACAGTTTGAATCTTGTGTTGTCGAGTGGATTGTGCATTCCGTGCATGTATAACACCTTCGTAAAAACACTTCTGGTACATAGATGTTTTGATGCCTGATGAGAAGAAATGGACAAACATACATACTGAGATGGTTCCGGCACACAATATTAATGCATGGAAACAGAGGAGTTGAGTGGTAGAAAATGTCCCGATTTCACGTTCTGATTAAAATGACAGCCTTAAACAGTGGCGACGATTTAGGAGATAGTTGCTCCCCATTCTTTTGCCTCCACACTATCACACTATGGCCTCTTAATGCTTGTCTCCTTGTCCCCCCTCCCTAGATTTTGGAACCCAATTGCCACCACTGGCCTTAAACATACAATTGTGATACCCCTTTAAAAAATGGTGTTCAGCCGCCGCCCCGAAAGGAATTCCTGGATACGTGCCTGCTGCTTCCCGTAAAATATCACTGCACTCTCTACGTTCTTCTTCTTCTGTCTTTTCTTTGGCGCCGTCAATAGCTTCAACACGTTATTTTTTTTATATATATATTTGTCACATATTTGTTTTAATTAGTATTCTGCTCGTTCCGCCACCTGAACGCAGCAGCTAAGGGCTCAAAGGGCAGTGCAGTTACACCGGAAGAAGGCTCGGAAATGGCAGGCTTCAGAAGTTAACTCATCCAAATTAAATTAAACAGGTATGTGCTCTCTCTAAATTTAAATCATAGTTCACAAATAATTTGATTAAAAGTTTTAAAGGTATCTGTTTTATTTAATAGCGTATTAATTGGTGCATTCTTCTCCAGCATAGCCATAGGCAGTGACCACACTACGGGGGGGGGGCAGAAACGCCCCCCAATTCTCGTTCGACAATTTATCTCTCTCTCTCTTATCTGCCCCCAGTAAAACGACAAAATAAATGAATGAATGCTCTTTTAGCCAAAATATGCATTTTTGTGTCGTATGTAACGGAATAATAAAAATGATTGTCCCGGGAAAATATGATTTACCCTTCCATCTTTACTATTGCGCTGTCACTAGCTACAACATATTTTGATTTCTATTGTTCCCACATATTTATTTTAATTTTAGTATTGTGAATCATATTCCACTGTGTTACCTCACGTAGCCACCCCCCCCCCCCCCCACACACACACGTACGACTTCAGTTGTAAGTTTTAGACTAAGCTTGTCAAATATCCACTTATATCTTTGTATTCTTGAGCCATTTAAAAAAAAAAAAATCAGTTCGCCCCTTCTTCTGGACTATTTCATAGGAATGTTTTCCCACTGGAAGCCCCTTTGCAGATCGAGATCCGGGGCTATAGCCTTTCCAAGCCACCGTCCCCTCCAAATACTCTCTTTGCCTCATGAAAAAAAAATATATGTATTTCTACGAAATATTAATTTGACTTGGCAGTTTCTCTTTTCGAACAGGAATAAGTTTTAAATTTTAATAGCTTATAAATTTACACTAGCAATTTTGAGTAAAGGTTTTGCGTAAATCTAAAAGTACATTTAGAGACTGCAAGGTCAACTCCCGATATTTCAGATATATTAATAATTTTCATCACAACGTCTTGTAATAATTATTTGTTACTTCAATAACCTCCTCGCAAATGTTTCTCGCATATTAAAACATAGATGCCAAATTTCTGTTTATTTCCTTGTAATGCTGACCTCCGTGGCGAAGTGGTTAGCACAACGCTTTACGATGCCAAGTGCCCCCAGGTTCGAATCCCCGCCCGGGCATGGGTCTACTTTCCTTTCTTCAATTTCATCATATCATCACGCATCCTCATCTTTGCGATTAGCCATATGTGACAGATAAGCGAAGTAAAATAAACTAAGTCTATTAATCAATTATTTTTTAAAACTCTTTAATTCTTCTTTAGCATGCCACGTTTTTGTTAAAATTATATTACGATTTGTAAAATGACGAAATTCTAAATGAGAACACGCAACTTTCTTTGTAGCGCATCGGTCAGAAAGTTTCAGGAATATGGATTTTCAAAATATATTTTTCACATGTACTTTGCCCCCTTTTAAAAGTAGCGCGTTTTCAATTATGTTACTAATCATTAAAAGGATGCCTCAATACCATCTTGGAGGATGACACTTATTATTTTCCCCCTCCTAAAAGTAATAATATACTTTCGCTCTCTGAATCTCCCATATAAATGCTAGGGGCCGTCTGCTTCAGCCGAGCTCACTGCTTCTCCGGTGACGTCACGCGTTCGTGCAAGATCGGCAATCTTCGGATGGCTTTACCTAATCTCTATATTCCTTGAGGAAGACCCTGATACAGGGTTGAAACGTTACTTCTTAAGTGTTTATATTTCTTAATAAATCTGCCTTGGTCAGCAACTTTGTGTTTTTGAATTTCTCGGTACCTTTTACACACTGGCAATGCTCTTCTAATTTCACTTCCCTTGACAATGTAAGTTTTTGTGATATTTAGTGGCGATTGAAGAACATGTCTAAATATTAGTTCAGAAAAAAAAAACATTTTCGCAACACGACTGCACTTTGAAAAATGTCGGGACAGGGATTAGAAAGAATGGACTGTCCCGACTAAATCGGGAGTCTTGTAGACTTGCATCAATGATTATTAAAACAAAAATTACTCAATATTGCAGACTGCAGACTTCTAGAGCCTGCCCCCCAAACAACCCATTCATATATGCAAGGACGAAATCGAAATTCGAGCACAATCTGAAAAATCGTCAATGTTATTTTTGTAGTTTTTTATATATTCACATTATAATATTTCATAGATCGAGTGGTATCATGGCCCCTCCTCTGCAAGGCCTGCCATACAGCTTCAAATTTCAGCTCCCGGAAAACAGACACACTTGTACGTGAAATTATTAAATATCATTCTCGTCAGTAATTTATTTATTATTTAAATATGATAAATTGCTGATGTATCCCTGAATATTTTGTATGGATTCACATTGATATTTCAATTTTGAAGAACGGATGGGGGCCTCGCGATATTTTGCTACGCCACTGACCTTCATTTCTGGAAATTTTCCGTTCTGAGTTAGATTTCTTTCTTGCTGTGTGCGAGAGCATTCCAGTCACGTAGCGTTCATACGCATGTCCGAGGACTCTGGAGGTTTCAAAATATTCTTCCTTTAGCTCTGGAGTTTACTGTTTGCGTTTTTGACGAAGAGGATTAAAATGTATTCCTTCCTAATTATATGACGTAAGTTATTTGTTGATAGTAGACTTGAAACCCTGTAAATTCTTTATAATATTCATTGATAAAACTTTTTCTTGTACAAAAAAATCTCTTGTACCCCGGAAATAGGTGTAATTACAATTCCAAAGTTACGTTGAAAGTCGTTTTAGTTGGGATATTTACTTGCAAAATAAAGTAATGACTCTTCTTGGTTAATGTCCATTCTCTTCATAAGTTAACTATTTCAAACTTAAAGTAATGTTTATACGTTTTTGTCGGTAACTGTTTCATCGTATGACAGGCAAAACTCGTGGCCGTATTTAGAGAAATTATATATTTCTTAAATGTAATTTATTATTAAAAGAAACTGATACAGGGTGGCCACTCTAGGACCATGATAAAGTTGAAGTATAATTCCCGGTTTTCAAGGAGAGCTTTCCAAAAATTCAAGGCTACAAGCAGATGTTTTATCTTATCCAACCTTACGTATTACTGCCACAACCCACACACACACACATATATTAACAATATAGAGTTTGTGTGATTCCAATGTATACAAAAATTCTAATTCAATTTAATTGAACGGTATATAATGTAATTTAATGTTTGGAGTTTACATTTGACATTTCGTATACTCACACTCGAAACACATCTACAAACATAAGTCACAAATGTTAGAAGATATGGTAATCTACGATAATTGTTAATTGTATAATAATTTCAAATTTATCTACAAGGGTTGGATAAAAAGTAATGGCAACACTGGTATAATTGGTACTTGACTGTATTGGCAGAGGAGCACGTGTTACATTCCTTCAAAGTAATCGCCCCTCATCTCTACGACCTTCTGTCACACGTATGGAAGGCGCCGTACACCGTCAGAGCGTCCATCTCTGTCGATGTCCCGCAGTGACCGCCCTATAGCACGTATGATGGCTTCGCGCGTGTCGTAGTGCTTCCCGCCCAGTGGTTCCTTCATTTTGACAAAACGGTCGTAATCACACGGTCTCATACCGGTGAATACGGCGGATGTTCCAATACCTCCCACTACCAGTTATGCAGGACCGCCGTCACATTGTTCGCAGTGTGACACCTTGCATTGTCAAGCAGGATGATGGGACACCGTGTCGTCGCTTCCTTCCTAATGCGAGACGAAGGTGGTGTTGCAAGAAGGTGCAGAAGTAGGCAGCGTTGACCGTCGGCCTGAGAGACGTTGTTCTTCTTGCCTAAACATATTGTTAGGGCGCTTGCACTCTCGTCCTCTGCTTCAGAGCACTGCTGTTTTTGACTGAATAACATACAATCGCTCCCACTCACTATACTTCCTCGTCTGACATTCCTTTATCAGCCACAAAACGCTTGTGGCGCTGTGACTCACCCCTTTCACGGGACAGCAGTGTTGCCATTACTTTTTATCCAACCCTTGTAGTCAACTTCAAGATATATTAAACTTGCTGCAGGGCATTAATCAATATGTATAAATTCAATTTGATTTGGATTAATAAATGTTGCAATATTTCACGTCTACGGATAAAAATTCATACAGAATTCACGTATAATTTCCAGAGCCAATAATTCACGCATAATTTCCGGAGTTCAAGGAATTCCCGGTGAGTAGCCACCCTGTGATAATTACAAGTAAGGCTGCTTCAGGTTCACTACAGGAATAGGGGACACCAAAGTCTTCGAGAAATTCCTTTCTAGGGTAGCTTCCTGGAAAGCGTCCTGTGGCCACCCAGGTTAAATTTTTCCAAAGTGGATTATCTGTTATGTTTTAAATCTAAAAACTCTACAATTGAGCATCCAACAAAACGAGAAAGGTTACTCTATGTCAAATCGCCGAATCCTAAACTACTTCCACGGCATTTCTATCACTCCAAAATTCCAAACACAAAGTTTCCAATTTAACTCTTCCTGCACGATATTTATCAGAGTGCATTTAAGATTTGTAAAAAACTGTCAACATAACTATTAATTCCTTGAGAGCAATCCTACGGAGTGAATTGACAATATTGACACGCTCAGAAAAACAAGCAATAACTTTACAAGTTTTAGGAGAATGGTGAAGTAAAAATTCACAGTGATCGAGGAAACTACATGCATTGCTTATAGCATTTCATCAGTAGTAGATCGTAATTTTTAAGAGCTGCAAAAATTTAAACATGCGAACATAGTCAACTCACCCCAGTCTTCCATACAGTTGCTCCTATTTAAAAAGTACAGTCTATGTTATAAAAGTACGAAATGTGTTCCAGGAAAGAGGCACAAATTTTGAAAGTAACGATCATCATTCTTATTGGGTAGGGTAGGCTGTAAGTAACGTCCCGTGGGACTCTGCTTTTCATTGAAGGGTGGTACTAGGTAGCAGAGGTAAATTGCGTGGTTTGTTATTGGGATGTGTTGTTTCCTGTTGCAACTGCAACAGCTGGAATTTCGAGGGTAGGGAAGTGGTTTTGCTCCTGTTAACTTGGCTGGATCGTAAGTTTTGAGGTTTTGTCCTCGAAAGTGATTGATTTGCTTCCTTAGAGGCTGAGCGTGCCGGCAGTTTGTTGGAGGTGTTTTTGCTCCTTCGCCTGGTGTGAAGGGTTTTGACTTGGCTAGGTTTGTTTGATTTGGGTGTGACAAAGGATGCAGTTGGCATTTGCGTACATGCACAAGGTAAATACAATGGATTTTAGAGGCACGTACAAGGAAAATGCAAGGTACAAGGAATTACATGAATATTGTTTGGGTGATGCACGAACCGTGCTAAATGTTACAAGGAAATCAATAAGTACATGGTTATTTCAGGGTTTGATGGGTGATATTTATGTAAGGTTAAGGTTGAATTACAACGGTTAGAAGTAAAATGGAGGAAGCAGGGTTCTGCTTTTGCGTCGGGTTGTTGGTTTAGTGGTACAGTGGTTCGTCTCTGTCTGTTTCTTGGGTCGTCTGGTCTGGGGGTTCGGTGTTTCCACCTTAGGATGGGGGCCTGTCTGTCCAGTGCTGCGTACAGCGGGGTTGTCGTGGAAGTAGGTCGGCCCAGAATGTCTGTAATGAGTAATGTTCACAGATCCACGTACTAGATATAATTCTACTTGTTTTTGAAAGAAGCTGTGTTTTCAGATATAATTATCTAGTTTTTTAAAAAATAGAGGCTCGTAGTTTTGTCTAACTTACTCTTCCAATATTTCCTTCTTTTCAGCGACTACTTTTCTGACAATTGTAGACATTCCGAGTGCCTATAGGTGGATCACACTTTGCAAAGACTACACTGCCCTCTAGCGTCCTTATGGCAAGTTACTTTGTTTTTGTGTTAGATGCGCATTCTAGAATTCAACCGAAAGTGCAATATCGTTTTTTTTTTTAACATGGCGATCTCTTCCGTTCGGAGGAGGAGGCGATACGTGGGTAGCCACCAGATGGAAGAACAATTAGAAGTGAACATTACGAAGCTGGAAATTAAAACTCTTGCACAAGATAATATAGGACGAGGTAATTGCAGACAATCCCTTTTGTATTCTTTTACCTTTTTTGCGAGTTATGTTTGCGAAACGCATCGGATTACATGGTAAGCTGGCTGCTTATTAAAAACGTTTCAGCAAGGGCGTAGGAAGGCGGGGGTTGGGGTAACGATACAGGGAAATGCTACATCAACAAAATAGTCATCTGAAATAATGGAAAGGGAAAAGAGGAAGGGTATTTTCTGCATGCACTCTTGTCTGGTCGGATTGAAAGGGAACAAGGTAAGTGCATGAGGGATAGAACTCAAAGAGAGAAATTCGTGATTAAATTTGATAAAAAGAGGAAGGATTCTAAGAGAGAATTCGATTTTAAGCTTAATTAATGTGTATTTATTGTGAGCGGCTGAAATCCATGTATGCCTCTCGGGGTGAGGGATATAAGCGTGCAGCAGTGGCGGCGATTAGGGGGGGGGCGAGGGGGTAATTGCCCTCCACTTTTCGTCACTTTTGCCTCCGCACTATGCTAAACCTTATCTACAAAGGGAAATATACTGTCTTTGCCCCCCAGTTTTGGAACCCAATCGCCGCCACTGGCGTGCAGTGTATACTGGCAGACCGCTATTGATTGATTGAACTTGTTTATTTTGCTTCGCCTTTCTACAAGTTTTGGCTAATCCTGAAGATGAGAATGGCTGGTGATTAAATGCAATGGACGGGAGGACAATCATGGACAGATGGGACAACACACAAAAGGAGCCCCACGGAGGATTATACGGGCCATTAGTCCAGACGCCAGAGCCTCGCAAGTCTGCAAAATGCAGTCCACGGTGTACTACGTGGAAGACATTTTGGTGTTTTCGCATAGGGTGTCCCCTTACACGCAATGAGTTCGTATCATGACATAGATCCAATAAAATAATTAATAAGAAGGACAATCTTATGTAACGTAAGTATTCAGCTGTAAAACTATATACGGCCGTTATACAAACTAGGGTAAGTAGCTTGTAATCAATAGATTCCCGGTGCAATCACGGACACGTCTCAGTTGTAACGATCCTGTTCAAAGTCAATGGGATTGTTACAACCCAGAAGTGTGAGTGACTGTACGACCAAGAGTAAAAGTAGATTGAGTCAGTGGAGCATTTAGAATTTCGGGGTCCTACAGTATTTTTTTATCTTTTAATTTGCAAATTTGTATACGTCTCCTGCTGTATTCACGTTAATGTGTGCCGTTCTCCGTGGCAGAGTTATTAGCGTAACGTGCTGCGAAGCCTCTGGTCCCTGGTTCGAAATCTGGCATGGAGAACAACACGTTAACAGCCACCTCACGTGTGGGATAAACCTTAGGACACTGTATGAAATGCTTCATCATGAAGAATCGTAATTATCCTCCAATATTCTCAACTCTACTTACGATTTCTGTTTAAAGTATATTTTAACACTGGTTTATAGTTTCAAACTGCATGCAATATGCGAGAATGTAAATATTTTATGACTGCATTTAATACGAGGACCGGTCTAAAAGCTTGCTTCACCTTGTTGGTTGTGGAGTGCAATGTTGCCACATTTACGAATTCAGGACTCAGTTCTTCAGGACAGTCAGAAGTGTGCACTTGAACTCAAAGCTTATAAAGTGATAACAAAAAGTCTGTAGTTAAAATCCAGGTATTGATATTTGGAGTAAAGTATTTTCTGTCAAATTAATTCAAATCCTATACTTCCATATTATCTTCTGTCTTTTAATCTTATCTCAGGAAGCAAAAACAATTAATGTGAAATTTCGTTTCGGTAAATTTCTCGTAAGGGACAGACGGATTTCATCAAATTTACAGGAGAAATTACTTACCGAATGCAGTTTCATTATACTTCTGGACGTTCGGGGAAGTGTTTTCTCGCATCATTCATTGAATTTTGCTTGTAAATCATCTATTTTTCGATATAAACGTGTGACCGATGCACGAAAGATCTTGCATACGTTTACTTCCAGGTGGATGTATGTAACCTGTGTGTGATGACGTAATCCCGGTCAGTGATTCCAAACATGTTTTTTTGTAACTGAAGAAGGTACGTTTCCGCAAATGGTTTGGGGGGCTAAGTGTCAATGGTTCGTGGCGCTATGTGTCAATGGTTCGTGGGGCTATGCGAGAATGGTGTGTGGGGTTACGCATACATTTTTCGAAACCAATTTTTAACTATTGTAACCTATACGTGACCCTACCTAACCTAACCTTACCGGAAATGGTTCGAAAGGCTATGTATGAATGGTTCGTGGGGCTATGCGTCAATGGTTTGTGGGGCTACATAGGTATTTTTGGGTGCAGTGGGGTGGAAACACTGCATGCCGAATACGGTAGTGAAACTGTGACTGCCATTTTGTGTGTTACCGAAGGCAAAAAGAAACGAAGAAAACTTACTCGATATGTCGCAAATAGAGCTCATTACCGTGAAATAAGCAAAATGCCACCTACAGCAATGTTTCTCAATGCAGAATACGTAAGTACGAATATTAAAATTAAATGAACTAGCAAATTTCAGCTATCTGTCCCTTACGAGAAATTTACCTTAGTTTCTACTTACGGCACATTTTTACATTCTTAGACAATTTTTGTATGTATGTCCTTTTTGTTTCGATTTTTAGGTCGAAATTCCTTCTCCGGATGTTCAACAACGTGTGAATCCTAAGCAAAGTGAAACCGCAGATGGGAGATGTGTGCTCGTAGCTCCATCGTGCGGTGCGATCGTAATCCTTAGCAAATTGGATCGTGTACGAAGACATGTGAGACTCTGGAATGGATGGGTTAGGTGGGAGGGTGTAGGAAACAAGGAATAAAACAGACAGGAGTCTGGAGAGGGAAAATTGCGTTTCCTGGTGGTTTGGTGACGCAATTTCCGCTACTAAACTGGGAGTCCACTTGGGAAGTCTCTGATTGAATTTCTTGTCCCCTGCTGAAAGGAGAAACGACGCACTCCAGCGGCCTCTGCTTTTAACATATTGTGCTGTGTCATCTTTTGAAAACGTCTGAAACTTTCAAGTACTGTCCGACCACAGTAGACGAGACTTTCTCGAGAGCATGAAAGCGAAAGTATAACAAACATGCTAAAATCTATGAAGAAGGTTTCAATTCAGTACAGGGTGAGGCAAAAGTCAGGTTGCATAGGAAAACAAGCATACAAACATAGATATCTGATGTACAATATGAGCACCTGCATGAATGTATGCTTCAATTCGACGCTCCAGTTGCGTAAGGCGTCTACACTAATGTTGTAGAGCTGATTTGAAACATGGCGCTTGTCATTCTTTCCTTGAGGTGGTCGGGGCTCTCTAATTTTCTTAGCGTATACGTGTCCCCACAAGTAAAAATACATGGGTCTGGCGACTATGGTGGCCGTTAACCTACGTAACCAGACGTTTTGCCTCACACTGTATTTGATCTGTATGCGTTATGTTAATTTGCTTCTTACACTTGTGATGACTGTTACACCTCGTCACACCCCTGTTCCCTTCACATAACGCACTTGCAGTATTGATTGATCACCGAGCAATATTTTTCTGTGATGTCATTGCTGACGTCACAATTATGATTCTTTGTTATCACTCTACAGCCAGGGGCTGTACAGTTCTGTGAAATGAACTCGTTAAAACATTACAATATCTACAAAAAAGTGCAAGAAGTCTACGTAAGGTCAGAGTTGTTTTATTCTGAATTTATGAAAAAATTGTTGTATTTAGAGAAAAAGTGCTCACCCATCTTTATAATGTATGGAAGAACTAAGAAATGATCAAGCCCCCATGTTTATTAATGTCAAGAAATATGGGCGAAAAATTAAAGTGATGCATAAAATCAAACATGGCTCATTTTCAAAGATGGCGGATTTGTTTGAAGTGGAAAATCTTGGTAATTTTCAGGATATATTCACTATTCACTGACACTTCTCTACCACATCCGAAAAGTTTTGATTTTGTTGTTATTCTTATGTTTGCCAGGATTAAGATCTAAATGCAGCGGACAGTGTGTGGTGTTCAGTCAAATGGATCGCAAAGGTGACGTCAAAAATGTCATAAATTAAATCACTGAAGAGTGACAGATGTCACTTCGGTACTTACCCCACTATCATAAAATGCACGCAGAGAAACTACAGACCATATTGAGGTGTACCCCATATTCTGCCGGACTATAATATAGAACTCATGCGTCCAAATAAATATTTTCACTGTCACCTTTTTAACAGACTATTCACACATATAATATGAAGAACCCATAATTGTACAAGTTAAGAACAAGTTATAAGTTGAAGGGAACAAAAGTAAGCCATGCGATACCAAAGGCTTTAACTAAAATTCAAGTTTGACAAGTGAAGATAACTATCTTTCTTGTATGCAGGAATACAAAAGTTCGTAACATTTGCCTATCCTCTAGTCCTATGAGCAGAAACTCTCATTTAGACATACCAAGACGAGTAAGAAAAAAAAAACTTGATTTAGTTAAGCTTCTCCAGATGGATCCAATATGGCGTTGCGGTTACATCTGATTACGAATGCAACAGTTTCCAACTTTTAAGCAGTTGCAAAAGTTGTTGGAAAAGTCCGTGGTTTGAGTTTAGTTATGAGAACGGGAACATGTTTAAACTTCACAGAGATGAATAGTTAATGAAGTCGTCTACATTCAGAGCAGTGTTTCTAACTTTAATTCTCCCCAAAGATCTAAGGAGGAGTGTTGCAAACTTTGAAATATCAATGTAATTTCAATACTGTTAGCAAATCCAAACTGACAACAAATTAGTAAACAAATGTTCAGAACGTATTTTGTAAAATATGATTAGATAAAAATTATATTCCAGTTCTAATTATTAGTTGTAGATCCGCGGTAGTCTTGTAGGTAGCGAGCCTAGGTGCCACGCGCGAGGCGATCTTAGGTGGGACTTTTATCAATGGCCTTGACTAATGCGACACCTCTAATAAAACGGTGTCTCGGGACAACCCTGAGGTGTAATGGTGACCGAAGCGTGGTGCTAATTAGGTCGCCTACACAATGGCGGAGATCGTAAATGTGTGAATCCCTATATCCGCACCTTACTAAATGCCTCCATGACACGTTTTAATGCGAAGTGGCAGTTTCTTTTCTTTTAGGTGTACACTCATGGGCGTATTTAAGGAGGGGTTCAACGGGTCTAACCCCCCCCTTATGGTTCAATAAAATTACCAAATTACCTATTTTATCCGCTTGTTCATGAAAATTTCTTCGGACTTATTTTATTCTCCTCAATTCGGGACGTATAGAACAGGATACCAATGGGAAGAAAATTACGTAATTTCACACACTAGATGGGACTGTAGACCAAATGTCTGCAATTTCCTGATAATTTCGGAATTTCTGCGAAAAAAAACTGCATTGGACTGTCAAATCAGTTATGTTTTTTTTTCCTTCGAGTTTTCTTAAAGGAATTTGGTTTTTAGAAACACGGTGCAAGAAAACCAGGCAAACACCGTAACATTCTCAAGTTGTTTGACACAATTTTTACTGGTTGAAGAGAAATATCTCTGCATGCTATTCAGTTTCTTCACTTTGTAACCTATGTGGAGTTTGAAACATCTTCACTTGTTCTAACAAATTTGTTTTCATACAGTGCAAGATTATGTTGGGCACCTCAAAAGGGGTGCTGTAAACATGTCAGTATTCTAAACGAGATTTTCCACGGAGGGACTAGCAAGGTATTTTTCCATGGGCATATTACCCCGATAATAGTGTTGCTCCCTAAAAAAAAACTTGAATTTGAAATTATGGCATTTCCGCATCCCCATTATAATAATTAATGTAAATTACTGTAACTGAAATCAAATTATACGTGTGAAATATATACTTTTAGATTGGCATTCGTTTTCTAAGGGGGAGGTGTGGCCAATCTTTGTCCTCCTTCCAGATGTCCATTCCCCTGTATTATACCCTCACCTAGAAAGTTAGTGTAGAGGAATATTATTGCCGTTATTAAACAATATTATATTTTCAAGCTAATGAAAGTTCAAAGCAATTACGGGGAAAGGGGGTGCAGTAGACGGAAATCGATTCTGGGGGAGGGGGCAAACATTTAAGTAAAAGGAAGCAAGACTAGCCGAATCTAAGAGTAGCAGGACAAAATGACGATCAAAATAGTATTAGTTTTTATGTCCTTCTTGCATTACTTCTTCCAGACGGCGAAGAGAACCTGCAGTGGTACATAGAGGAGTAATCGCCCACTCAATTTAAAATTTTATCGGGAGTTGGCTTTCGGTGCCAAACAATCTAAATGAAAAAGAAAATTAAAGAGAATGCCATGGCGCCCATGATTTCTTTTGTGCCCTATTAAATCAATATTGTTTTCAGTTTGCAATAAATTGGATGACAATTTTTTCTTGCTCGCTTCGCTCGCATTTTACTTCTTTTCTGTACTGCATTGTAAATTACTAGAAAGAGAGAGAGAGCGAGAGAGAGAGAGAAATAATAACAACTAAGAAGTTCAGACTGTTCCTGCTAAACAGTCTTAAATGCAGGAACAATTGTTTGGAGGCCACACCCGTGGTGGAGTGGTTAGCACATCACGCTACAACGCCGGGGTCCCGGGTTTGATTCCTAGCCTGGGCATGGATGTTTGTGAGTGTCCATTCATCAATTTCATCATATCAACACTCATTTCAATCTTCGCAAATTATCCAAAAGTGGCACAAAAAGCGAAGTGAAATGAAACCAATCAATCAATCGTTCGGAGGGAAAGGAGCACGCACATCTCGGAGACAATTTTTATCAATTTTGCTGTTGATTTGTTATGGGGACGATGAATTGATTATGTAATGTATTTAAATAATATGTATAATAGAATATTATATATACTCGCACACCCTCAATGCAATAAAACTAAAAGAGTGAGATAAAATGAGGTTTCTGTTTCCAGACTGAACTTTCAACAAGGCTTTTGTGCCCCCTAATCAGAGGGTCTGCGCACTCATATGTCAATGATGTACTTCGAAATAGATTTGTTTCCTTTTAAGAAGTGTAAAGAATATGATAATTGATATGTACATACACACAACTTTGTCGGGTCCAGCTCACCCCCCCCCCCGCTCCCCAACAAACTTCAGGTCAGCAGTATCCGGGATTTTCACTTATGAAATATGGCAACCCTAATCATACCAAAAGTTGAACCCCCCTTACGTGAACTATATGTGAATAAAGATGTTACTGTTTGATATAATTGCTGTTGCTATTCCCTGGTGCTGTGGAGGCGTGGGATATGAAGAGTGCCACTATGGTACCACGAAGTTTGTCGAGTTGGAATTGTACAAACAAATGTACACTTGTCAATGGTCGACGAGAATACAGCCAATTAGCAACGTGGACTCAGATGATGTTCAGGCGAAATACTGCAGTGTGTACAAATCTACATTCTGTCTCGGAAATCAATGAAGCAAGCCCACGCATAACGGTATATAAGGGGAGAAAACTAGTGGGAGGGGCAGAGTAGTGTGCGGTGCTGCAAGCCGCGCTTTCCCCTCCATGCACTCACTTGCCCTCTCACCAGTGCCGGATCTACAAGTCTTGGGCCCGCCCGCAAAATATTATCAAAGGCCCCCCTCTACCTACACACACACACAAACACACAACTCAACATTTTGGGAAGGGATAGGATACCGTTTTCTCACACCTGGAAAATGGTACATTTGTTAAAATCATGTAGTCACTCATAGCTCTTTCCTGATTAAAGACTGATTGAAGTCTTCAACCTTCACTACTGCACTTCTCGTGAAATTCTAGCCTGATTTGATTCTAGTTTGACTGCCACGCGGGAAACCCGGGCTGGGTAATCTAAGGTCGGAATTTTTTCCGGCTTCGTCCCCGCATAAAGAGGCTCTAGGACCCATCCAGCTTCAAATCAAATGGTATCGGAGAGGGACTAAAGGCGGCCGCAGCGTGGTGCTGATCACACCACCTCCAAGATGACCTACATCGAAAATATGTAGGGGCCCCACATTCCCTAAATTTGCCTTCATGGCACGATGCTATGTGCACAGGGAATTTTGACTTTTCTCTTACCTGTATATATTCGTCCCTGTACTCCTGAGTAACTAAGTTTGTTTCTTACATATGCATATACGAACACACTACTATGTCAATGGCTGAGGGCCCCCTAAAAGTTTACTTGCCTCCGGGCCCCCCGCACTGCGGGGTTTTGCAGCTTGTAGACCTGGCGCTGCCTCTCGCGCGTTCATTGGTCGAGACCTCTGGAGTCTTACTTGCGCAGATAATCTGCTTTCGTTCGCTTGCAAAGACATTCCCAGAATGTAGGAATGGAGTAGATTCCTTCATCTTGTTCGAGGCACTCATTTAAGATCTCTAGCTCCCTTTCTGTCGTGAATGGACTGAACCTATAGTTGAAAGTAGGGTACGAAGCCTTAAAACCTTTTCACGTATCCGTTTTCTACTTTTTTCAATAAAATTTTAGGCCAATGAAACCCCTGGTTTGTATTGTCATCACCTCCCCCGAACCTGGGTTTCGCATTGTATACATGTTCATGTTTTACATAAAGGCTACATAGATGCTCAGATCAATAATTTCGGACTTCCTGTCATGGTTGTAGTGAAAAAGGGAGGCACGAATCCCTCCTATTTCTCCTCCGCATATACTGCAATCACAAACTCTCCCTTCCAACTTCTACCTTGTCCCGTTTTATCCCAACCGCTCATAACGAGCTTTGAGATTTAGGCACTTGACAACATTGAACGAGAAGTTTTCTTCTCGTTCAATGTTGTCAAGTGCAAAGTACTATAGCTTAGGTTAATACGTAACCGTTAGGTTACAAAGAATCTAAGAAATATTGGAAACTTGTATCTGACTACAAACCATTCATAACATGAATCCATACACTTTAAAAGACTTTTAAAACATCCTGTTAATCTCTATAATACAGTACAGAGATACAGCTAAAGCTTTAACACGCTCATACAAACGAGCCACCTTATCAACAAAGACCGCCGGCGTCCTCTATTTTTCAGAATCACGCTCGATTAAGCGCCTGTCGTGTCGGATGGAAATCCCGCTTATGGCGCTGACATCAATGACCGCAGCATGCCAAGCGGAAGTGACAGGTTGATTTCATCGTCGGCATGTGAAGAGGTCAGCCAATCTTGGTTTTCGTGGTTGTTTGAAGCCTCGGCACGCTCCTTGGGCGACTCCTAACAGATCATTCAATATTCACTTGCACACTTTGTTCCCCTACGGACATCAAGCTATGTCAATGTGCCAAGATATTGAAAAATGTGGAGCATGTCGAGTTATATTTTCCATAACCTCTGTTCGCTTGTCTGTCATATTTCTTTCATCTTTCTCCACCTCTCTCTCTATTTGTTTCTCTTTTGATCTATCTTTCTACTGTCTTTCCTGTTCGTTCCTTGTGCTTGTTACTTTCTCCTCTGTATCATCGATCTCTATCTTTCTCTACAGGTGTCTTCTCTGATTGTCCATTTACTGTATTCCCGTTCTTAAACTATTCTCTCTGTTCTTATCTTCTTCTGTTCCTCTTACTGCTGGTTAATCTTCTGTGCTTTCTGATATCTCTTCCTTTCTGTTTCTATTTCAGCTTGTTATTTATTCACATTTTCCTCTCTATTTGCAACTTTCCCTCTTGTCATTTTCTCTCTCTCTATCATTCTCTTCGTTCACTCTTCTCCCTCTTTCCGTGTTTTTGTCTTTAATTTCCCTCTCTACTTCCTTGTTTTTATCATTTTTCTCGTCCCCCTTCTCCCTGTTTCTCTGTGTGTTCCTGTTTCTCTCCTTCTTGCTTTACGTTCCATTTATTTCTCCCCCTCTTCTCCCTCAATCCTCTGTCAGTCAACCAATCATATTCGTCGAAAATATACAATTCTTATCTTGTTGATGCCATTTTCAGAAAATTGTGCCATGTTTTGCTTTTAGGGGGCCTATCCCGTTCTTGTGACGTACAGATGCAACAAAAATGTTTACATATCAGACGACAATCACGACAAACAAAAAACTTTGTTTAATCTTCCTTGACCGTTGATTTCGTTATATTTTCACTCTCATTTCAGCTTCAGCTCTTAATATACACCTACATGTTTCATGTTACTATAAGATTCGGTTTGGTTAGGTCACGTCATTATGCAGTTGATCCAGTATCATGATAATAATTCGAGATGTACCACAGCTTTGAATAGTACCAAACAAGTTTACAAAAATGGAACTGTGCATTGTCTAAGGACAAAAGTCAGAACTCTAAACTACGAAATCCATTATAAGGGCCCGGCACTAGACCGGACTACTAGTAGCCACCAATGGAGAGCTCATCAGAATAGGTGGAGGGAGGTAGGACAAAGGCGTCGCCAGAGGGTGTGCTATTGTCGTGCGCAGCCTACCGTTCATAACACCAAAATACATTAGAAAAAGAATCACACCGAAAATTTAAGAAACAAAGGAAGGAAAAACGGGCAAGAAGAACCAAGGAAGACATAAATAAAGGAAAGATGGGAAAGTAGAAAGAATTAGAGGCATAAATAAACAGAAGAATGAAAAACAGAAAGGAAGGATGAAATAAGTAAATTGAGAAACAGAGAAAAGAGAGCGAAAGAAGAAACAAGATAAACTGATTAGGAACAAAGGAAATAAAATAAGAAATACATAAAAGAAAGACAGAGGGAAACGAGAGGAGAATAGAGACAGAGGAAGATAAAACAAAGGAACAGAGTAGGAAGAAAAACAATAAGAAAGAAATAATGAAAACAAAGAATAGGTGCATGGAGAAGCAGGGAACATAGAGAGAAGAGGAAAGAGACTGATAAAGAAATAGAGGAGAAACAGAGTAGTGTGGAAGAGAAAGGAAGAGTACGAGGAAGAACGAAAGGGTGAAAGAGGGTGAGAACCTTAGCGTGAATGACCAACGAAGCTGTACCACCCGAAACATCATTCTGTGCCGACACCACTGACGTGGCCGCATACTGAATGCACTATACACGATAGGAGAAAATATTGCGAACTTCAATGGAGGAGTCACAGAGGGATACACTCCTATTTACAATTTAAAAGAAAAACTATTCTTTCCTGCTCATTTTATCACAGAACACGAGTGTGTACAGTACACAAAAGAGTGTGGTTTAGTTAGTACTGGCTGTTCAAGACGAAGTGTAAGGATTGGTTTTAATTCTCGCGGAGGCATTCCGGTCGTTCGGCTCATGTGCCGAACTGAAGCGAAGTATGCCGAACCAAACCAGGCGCTCATAATGGATTACTTCCTATTTGATTTTCTTTAAATCGATTAACGTACGTAAGACTGTACCAAGCTATTCATAATGTATCAGAGTACTTTTCCATACTTTTCTAAATTCGCTTTTTCATCCGTTGTATTGCAGGCTAATGCGGCCAAGGCGCCTGAGAAAGTCTTTCGTTCTCAATTTAGAACAACCTTTGTTTAAATAAAGAAAAAGATAACAACTTGCTCTTTCTCTTTTTAAACCTTTTCCAACTTATCTTTTCAGAAGAGAAAAAAAAACAGATAATGAATTCTGAACCCACATTGGCCAGATTCCCCGGTCTTAGCATCATGCAGAATCAGGGTCACTGTTCTACTCAACGCTGCAGAAAAATCGCGAACTAAACTGTCTCGTATAAAGAATGACGCTGTCAAGATTTCTTGGCAAGCTGGCAACCAAACGTAACTAAAAAAGAACACCATGCGAGGAAGTTTGTTGAGGAAACTCTAGCTGTATTTCATAAAAATGACGATAGATGGCTCTAGATGAGCACAACGCAGTGGCTCGATTTTTCCAGTCTGGAATTTAAAATAAAAACGCAAGTCTTTCTACTTACAAAAGGGGGAAATACATACAATACGAGACAAAAGTTTATAGGTGGGGTCCTTGACGTGTGAAAGAAATATTTATAATTTTATGTAGTTTTCTCACTGTTAATATATTTAGAAAATATAATAAATTATGCAGAATGTGCGTTTGGTAAAAAATGTTCACTTACAATTTAGATATTGCAACGTCCCCCGGTTGTACACCAGTCATCACAAAGTTAGTCCGCTACTTCTTTAGTCGGGAACATGAGAATCTGCAAATCATCAGGGCTTGCTGGGTAGAAAAGAAACACAACACTGTTTTCAAAGTTAAAACGAAGTTTTATAATCGCGTATATTTCATAATCACTTACCAGTAAAACACTAGAACATTCAATACTAACGTTGGGCAATTCCCTCACATATAGCGAAAGTCAAAGAACATAATTAATTGCTTACTTTCAACTTATCGGCAAGAAGAAAACTCGGAAACCCAAAAACTATACTTGAATTCCCTCCGTTTCCAAGTTCTTATTGTTCTTCACCTTCACCTGTTTTTCAATCTCAGTCTGTCGTCAGGTGAGAAACATTCAGGTTGGTTCACTTCCTCTGCTGAGATGAGAAATTGACGTCAACACAAACAGATTTTGACGTATTTATAAACCTATATAAAAGTTCCAACTACAACTGTATCAATCTAACTATAATTGTCTGTGACAACTTGCACATTATTTGAAGTAACAAACATTTTAAAAATCTTAACTTCTTACAAATATAAAATCTTAAACTCTCAGGTTCGTTACAATATATTTTTGCATGTTTCAAAATTATCCTTCTTGGAGTTACCATGCTTGATGAGCTATATTTATGCGAATTCTTTAGCCTCACTCTCGCCCAAAGGGTTGCTAGATTCCTGGACTTGCCCGGGGTTGATGGCTTTCTGGAGAATGAGTCCTGCTCGGAACGTCCGTGTATTGTGATATCGACAAAATGTGACATTGCTGATCCGAAAAGAAAAGAACTAAATAACGAGTGTGGGTTACGAGAAATACTGCAGCCAAGGAAACCCCTTCTGTACGCTTTGCACTCGTGCCAAGTCTACAAGTTACAGCATGCAGTCAATTCGTGAAACAGCGTCGAGACGATATTGTGAAAATGCATTGTTATGAAATATCTAGAGAATATATGTTACCGTACATTGTAGCCATTGGTCTCTATAGCGTGGACTCTACAGGGGCGGCTCAAGATAAAATTTTGACGCGGGTGAGGCGGATCCCCCCCCCCCCCAACATTTCACTCCCAATAAACACCTTGGCCACTTTTCATATTTACGGTTTAACATAACAAAAATTATAGCCTTATTTTTAAATACTTTAAGTATTACTGTTAAAGAATACGTTTATTGCAAGTATGCATTTATGTAATACCTCATAATATCAAAAGAACAATAATTTCTTAGCTTAAATTGCTAAATGTTCTACATTTTGTGAGCAACATAATTTGAAATAAGAAAGTACGTGTGTCAGTTGAACCAAGAGAAACCAGGTAAACTACAAATCTGGACGGCACTCCTCAACTCAATAGTGAAATTTATTTCGATTCTGATATGCAAAAACAAGTAGAGGACGACACACCTATATCTGCCGCTGTGCAGATCCCAATTTTTGTTTCGTCTCCCTGCCTCTTAACATCTACCCTGCTCGCCAACCTTCTCCATTGTTCCCAATTGTTATTCCATTCCTGGACACACTCGCACAATCATCATTGAAAACAATTGAATAGCGCTCCAGCTCATGGCTCTCACCGTTCGGCAGGGACGTTATTGTGGCAATATAGCATGACGTAATGGTTGCTTCTTTTATGCAGTGCATTTTCATTGGCTGGTTAGTAACTAGTGTGGCCAACTGTATTAATGAAGCACTATTTCTATCACGGAAGGACAAAGACAAAGTGACTGAGAGTTTTGTTGGATTGGAAGCACCATAATATTATTTTAAGTACTTGACCGCTTTGACGTTGTGTGCGTGTATTGCCTGTGTGTATGTGAAAGTGCATGTGTTTGGTTAGTGAAGGTTAAATTCCATAATGACTCCAGTACTATTGTTCATATTTAATCACTTTAGAATTTCTCAAAATAAATAAATTGTGTAGATGCATGAGCATTTCAACTCTTGGCTCGGTCACGTGTTCTTGTAGGAATTGTACGAAGGAAGAAAGCTGTTATTTTTGCTGTTTAATGCGATGCATATTGTTTTCTTTGTTAAAATTGCTATGATTTGGTGGCAAGTTCATAAAAAAGAAAAATCCGCGCGGCTTATCGTCTGGTGGCAATATATGTACTTGTTATTCTTGTTATTGTTGCTGAAGCCGGCATCGTTTGTAAATGTACAACAAAGGCAGCCGACTGTCGCCCATCACAGAAAGGCAATAATACTGCTTAAGGAGGAGTGTTTGTGTTTCAATTGTCGAGGTTTAACACGTTTGCAGCGCAGGTTATTAGTTCTCAAACCAGTGGTAGTGTCAGTCGTGCATCATATGTCGTTGCAGTTCCAGTACCAGTGAGGACGGGCTTATTGGGAGTGAACAGTTGAAATGCCACCAGGTCAATTAATGCAATGGAAAAATAATACATTGTTTACTTTATTTGAAATCACGCAAATAATGAATCACTATGAAGAAGTCTTCTTTGCATCATTTTGGGTAATTTTACGCATGTGTTAGTCCAAATGTACGTACATATTATTACGATCCCCTTAGAGTGCTATGAGAGACAAACTGGATTTCGAGATTTTAATCACGGTCTGCCTGAGCAGGGATGCCCAATCCTATTAGCCTCGTGAGAATTTTGTCACTACCCCACTTGAGAGTATGACTTCCTTTGTACTTATATGACCCAATACCAACTCACTCTCACTTGGCCACCGTGCAGTAGCGCCTATTCTGAATCTCAATAAGCGGATACTAACCACCGAAAGGAAGAAAAACTTTAACACTAAATTTATACTAATTAAGAATAATATATAACCTAAATTTGGTCTCTTTATTTATTCATCACTAGAGCCCGGAAGTTTGGCAAAATGCCTCTTTTTATCTACTGCATATATTGATAAAAATTTTCCGGATATACGTTTTTTATGTTGTTTCGAATGTTTTAGAAGCCTTTTCATTTTGCCTATTTTGCCTATTTGGGACCCCACTGCCTATTTTTAATTATAATGCCTTTTTTTTGCCTTTTTCAATGAAATTGGACCATTTTTTTTAAAAAAAGTGTAAGTATATATTATTTTTCTCCCAAAAAACGTTGTTGGCATTTATTTTTCTTCCGTTTATTATGTGAATAATTTTCGCCTTATTTAAGAGGGAGGTGGAGTTTGGCGAAGGTCGCCGTGGAAAGCGCTTAAATTTAACATGGGCTTTTTTGCATTTTGTTGAATATAACGTTTTAGGGCAAAAATTTGCCGGAAAACACGCAGTGGATGTGAACTTAGTTTATGAAACTTTGAGTACATGACACATTTATGCAATTTCAGTTCGTTAAATGTGCACAAATTCCATTATTTTTTTTCAATTTCCCATAAGGAAATACGTAAATAAGCACAGAATGGTTATAGGATTTGTGGGTAGCACCAACGAAAATGGCCATTATGATGCATACTAACGTAATGCTCAATCCTTCTATGACTGAGCTAGGGAGGGCTTTTCTTTCAAAAGTCACTTGCACAGCCCAAAATGATTGTTTAAAAATGTCATGTATTATCGACGGCGAAAGATACGGCCGCTTCAGCCGAATTTCATTCATGATAGTTCGCCACTTGGCCACTAGATGTCTCTGTTCGAAAATTGCCCCAGGGTGACGGGAGGGCTATTTCGCGCGGATGTTTGAATCCTCTGCACAGCTGGGTTCCGTCCCCTCCTCAGAAGGTCCCGTAGCTGTCACAGCATGATTTATTGCCTCTTTCCCAGGCAAGAAACCAAGAAAGCAGGAAGGCCATGAGTTTGTGTATGTTTGAGTGTAGAGAAGCAGAGCATATTTACCGTGAATTGGAACCAGTGACACAGTAACTTTATCTCGATCCCTACCGCGAAGGACGTATTCAGGGGGGTCCAGGAGTCCCAACCTCCCCCCGAAAGACTTACCAAGTACAAAAATTAAATAATGAGATCATAAAATAACTTCAATTAAGTAATGAAAATAAGGTTGTTGTCTAATCGCAATTTGTTTATTTCCGCAAAAATATTGGAAAGCAATACGACTTTGAATGACAGTACCAAAGAAGATTTATGCAAGAATTATTACTACTTATAATAACATGCAAAATATTACCAGGAATTTTACTTTCGTCAACTGGATCTAACATCATTTTTTCATACTCAACAAATAATATATTCTTTATCTACTTGGCATTAATTTCCTTGCCAGGGCAGTTTCTATTTATTTACAAATTTTGCCGACCTTAACTACACGTAAGCTAGATAATGAATACGTGATGTTATTCTGTATCACTGTTGTTATATCGCCTTCTTATCTATTAATGTAATAAAAATACGTATATTAATTAATTTAATATAATTATACTTATTTTAATTTAACATTATTAATATTATTATTTTGAGACATTACGTTAGGACGCCCCTCCGAAATATATATCTCGATACCTGCCTGGTGTTCGATTTGAATAAAATGTAGAAAAGTCGGGGAGGGTGGTAACGCTTCCTCTTTTTACATTTCGATAGTTTTACCTCACATGTAGTACTTTGTGAGTCAACGGTGCAGATAGGAAATACGTGTACACACACACACATAATTGATGATTCGCAAAGGAACTTCGTTAAATTCCCATGCTTGTTCCGCTCACAAATCATATCCTCTCCAAATTACAATAGCCTACTATCGTTGTTGCTTACATATATGTGTGTGTGTGTGTGGTTCCTAGAACTTCACTATTTCCAAACATAAACTTGATGTGACTCTTACAAAACATTTGTTTTTGGAGTGGAAGGATCATGAAAAGATCTACTGTTTCTTGCAAATCTTCAATTAATCTAAAATTTAGTATAAAAACATAATTTTGGCTGACTTGCTAACTTGAGATTTAAAGACAAATTATTAATTTGAATTCTCCATAACAATAACAAAAGTGACATAAAATGTAGAAAGACAAGACTAGTGTTGCCCACGGGACGAGACGGGACAGGCTTTTAAAAATTCGAGACGAGATGAGATTGGTCTTATGTCCCGAGACAAACGAATATTTTCGAGACGAGACAGCATTTCACAGCATTTCAACGAGACGAGACAGGCCAAAGTCTCGTCTCGTGGGCAACACTAGACAAGACTCTTGGCTTGGTTGAGAATTACATTAGAGATGTACAGGTTAGGAAAGGGGAGGGAGAATTCCGTCTTCTTCCTTTTCAGCGTGAACCCTGCCTCCTACATTCTACATGTCCATTCAAAATGTCTTCTTAGTTTCAGATATTTTTGCCTCCCCTATAGCGTAATGGTAAAGATGACCCTCGTAATGTCAAAAAAGGTCCCGAGTTTGGTACCTGGTGGACGCCCAATAGTTCAATCCCACTATAAATGTAGATTAGCCTATCTATACATAAAGAAGACTTACAGAAACTCAAACTCAAGATACTCAAACGACCGGCATAGGGTTGACGGCGCTTGGTGCAGTGAGAGAGCTCCCCTTTGCCAAACGAAAATTAGGAAACAAAAACTCATCTTCAGGGGTTCCCTCACTTTTTCGCCCTTAGATGGCAGCTGCTGATAAGGGATGAGCATTCCCCCCCCCCCAAAAAAATTCTGCCTACGGGCCTGCTGTCCTGCATCGTGACCGTCCGGTCTAAGGCGAGTAGTGTAATTGGATTGTTTCAAAATAATACTTAGTAGGTATTGTCTTTTTTACCAATTGAATATCATTTTTTTGACATATTTTGACAATTTTTTGTCGATGTTTTAGCGTTTGACGATTTTTCAGTGCAATTTTCACCGCATCTCATTTGTTTCCCACTCGTACTTGGTAGGTATGCATTTGTAGCCTCTTTTTTATCAATTGAAAATCAGTTTTTGACATATTTTGACAAATTTTTGTCGATGTTTTAGTGTTTAGCGATGTTTTTGTAAAATTTCCTATTTTTCCCTTTTTTCCCACTCGTACTTGGTACGAATGCCACGATCTTACGTGATATAACTTAACCTATTCATTTTTTTTCGTGCTAAACTACACGAGAGCCTCTACGTGCTTTCACCTACTTTAGAGTAGAACCATAAAGACAGAGCTGCAACCGAAAGTGAGGCTCGAAGTGAGGCTCGGTGAGGCTCGCCTTAATGGTTTGCTCTTACTTGATTCGTCGTTACTTTCAACTGATAATCTCTACCTCCTTCTTTACTCTCAATTTATAATCTCAACCGCACAAAGAGAAATTCTACATAATTATAGCAGCCACTGTAATCAACAAAATTTATTGAATCCAAATCTCATTTGTGAAGGTCCTGACTGTTTCACTGACTGTTTCACTTTCCACGCAAGAGCCAGCCAGCAGTGAATATTTTGCCAGTGGAGAAATCTTGAAAGAAGCCGAAACCAGAATGAAATGAAACAGCGGTCACGAAGGGGAGGGGGTGGTGAAGGCAGGGGGGAAACATGGTGGCAAGTCTTTCCACCATGGGGGGGGGGTAGGTCCTCTGCCCCCCGGCCTGTGCTCTTCCTCTAGTTTAGGACACAAGCGAGAAGAATTGCTAGTTCTCTGATATGTCGCTAGGTGTCTCTGTATCGCGCCGGGGCAGGAAAACTCTTTTCATGCCAACCTCCAGGCCACTCTTCACCCCCTCCCCTCCGCGTGACTCCCGCAGTGAGGTTTCTAGGAAAAGGACACCCACCTGTTTCTTTTCATTCTGGTTTCGGAGGCTAAAATTTCACCACTGGCAAAGCAATTCGCATTTCACTGCTTGCTGGCTGACTCTTGCATGGAGCGAGAAGTGGCAGGCTCCAGAGACAGAACCTTCATCACTGAAGTTTTGATTGAATAAATTTGGTTGATTACAGTGGCTACTATAATTTTGTTTAATTTTTTTGTTGAGGTTGGAATTATCAATTGAGAGTAAAGAAGGAGGTAGAGAATATCAGTTGAAAGAAAGTATTTTTTTGAAGGGGGTGTTTTTTTTATACAAAATCGATATATAATAATAATGATAATAGTAAGGCAAGAATTAGTAACAATTATTATTTCAACTATTAACGAATCGAGTCCCTATTAGAGATGGGCAGGAGCGAAACTACCTGGAATTTAAAAATGGGAAACGTGGACATGTGTAATAACATATGGAAAAACTGAAAAGGAGAAATACGGACAAAACAATGTAACAAAATGTACAGTAGTAACACAGATGTCAGAAAACAATAGTTTAATGTTGAACTTACACTTTGATGAAGTAGTTTTCTTTGTTATGATCTGACTTAAGTCCCTTTGCACAGTTCTCATCGTTGGAGTTCACAGCAGCTTTAATCGGCCAAGGTTGATTGATTTTGTTTATTTTACTTCGCCTTTCTGCTACTCTTGGCTAATGATGATATGATGTAATCGATGAAGAGACGCTCACGAAGGACACATATGCCCAGACCAGATTCGAACCCGGGACCACTGGCGTCGTAACGAAATGAGATAAGTACTCCGCCACGGGGCCGGCTAATCGGCCAAGGGTGGGGACAAACTCTCAGTGGTGATGGGAATCCCCTGTGGAAACATATGACCAGTTCCTGCATCACATTAGTTGCTCTCTCCTATTGTGATTTTTCCCAATGTTAATTGATTGCTTCCCAAGTGAAATTTCAGTCCAACTAATTATAGTATGATCTTCAAGATCAGCACTATACGTGTTACAAAGTACTCTTAAAAATATCGCAGTGAATTGGTCAAAATAAAGTGACAGAATTTCGAGGAGAGGCCGAGCCTCTGTGGACCCACACATGGCTACGCCAATATACGTAAGTAAACCCGTGGTGCTACAGCCCCTGAGGGTCAGAGCCCACCTACCGACTGCCGGCCTCACTTCCAGTCCAACCAGTTATGTGCGGTCAGCACGACGAACCCCTAATCTTTGTTGTAGGTTTCCGTGACTCATTCATAGCTTCCCAATCTCCTCACGATGGTAGGTGGCAACCGGTCCTATGCACAGGCCTAAATCTCAGGAGAAAAGTTGATACGTTTCCCCTAAGAGACTCGAACCTGCGCGAGTCCCGTAGACGGAACTCAAAGCATGATGCATCGGACCATACAGTCACAATGCAGAACAGCAGGCCCGTAGCCAGAATTTTATTTCGCGGGGGAAGGCTCATCCCTTATCAGCAGCTGCCATCTAAGGGCGAAAAAGTGGAGAATAGAACCCCTGAAGATGAATTTCTCAGTATATTACAAGTTATTGTACAAGATGTTTAATGTAAGTAAAATTAATCACCGCTATACCCTATTTTAATTACATATTTGTAGGATTTCGGAACGGTCTTCAGCCTCACCCCCCCCCCCCCCGGTCACGTGCCTGCGGGAGAAAATATACATAAGTGCTGATCCCTTATTCTGATTGGCGTTTTAAGAATAGAATATCCTTCAGATCATCTCTAAGACATGGTCTTTTAAAAATCAGTTCTAGAGAAGAAACCTTGTCCAATTCACGTTTTCAACTTGTTTCCTTGTGTAGTTTTTAAAGCAGAGAAAAGTTATCACAATTGGTAATCTGGTGAACAAGATCGACGTCGAATATGTAATTGAAACAAAAATTTTAATGTTCGTACTACGATGGTTTTACTGACTGAAAAGTTTGTTTCACAATTTTGATTGAGCGGAGGGGGCTCTCTCACTGCACCAACCGCCGCCAACCTTATGATAATCGTTTGAGTATCTTGAGTTTCTGTTTTAAGTCTACTTTATATACAGATAGACTAATCGGGACTGGATTTATATGTATAGTGGGATTGAACTAACTATTAGGCGTCCACCGGATACCAAACTCGGGACATTTTAAATTACAAGGGTCACCTTTACCATTATGCTATAGGGGATGCAAAATATATCTGAAACTAAGAAGAAATTTTGAATGGAATGTAGAACGTAGGAGGCACCGTTCACATTGAAGGGGAAGACGCCAGGAAATTCTCCCTCCACTTTCCTAACCTGTACATCTCTAATTTGATTCTCAGCGAAGGCAAGAATTTTATCCAATATTTTATATCACTTTTGTTATTGTTAATGAAGAATTCGAAGTAATAATTTGTCTTTAAATCTCAAGTTAGAAAGTCAGCAAAAATTATGTTTTTATACTAAATTTTACATTAATTGAAGATTTGCAAAGATACAGTAAACCTTTTTGTTGGTTGATTGATTTAGTGTTTTAAGTCCACTTTATGCACAGTAAGGCTAAGCGGGACTGGACCTACAGTTTAAAGTTGAATCCGAACCACTATATGCCTCCACCGGGTATCGAACCTTGAACCCCTTGATTACAAGGCGACGACGCTACCACTGCACCATCGGGGAGGCCAGTGTAAACCTTTTCGTAATCATTCCACTCCAAAAACAGATGTTTCTGTTAGAGCCACATCAAGTTTGTTTGGAAGTAGTGATGTTCTATGACACACACACACACACACATATATCTTCTCAACAGGTCCTATAGACCAGCAATGTCAAACTCAATTCGTGAGTAGGGCCGCATAACGATAATGTCAAAACTATCCGGGCCACACATGTAGAACCCCAACACCTTAAAATACAGAACTAAGTGGTTCGACCCAATGGGGCCGAGGGGGGGATTCCAGTGATTATTATTGCAGCATCGATATGTAAATTATATAGACCTCCCCCCATATTTTTTCATGGTTATAGTATTTTACATGTTACTTTCGAGTATAAATTGGTTACAATTGTAACTGTTTGTTGCAATTATAGTTTCGTTTCGCACAGATTTCACTGTTTTTTTTTAACAAGCTTCTCAAAAGTCTGCAATAAGTTTTTTTGTTAGCATGAAACTCTTAATGCAGACAACAAATGTTTTGTCAGTCATTCTTGATCATTCGGCTGTTTCATTAATCTTAATTATGGAAAACAACTTTTCACCAAGGCAAGTGCAACCAAAATTAATAAAATTTCTACAGCAAAATAGCTTATTCGAGGATATTGCTATTGGAGATATAAGAAAAATCAAGGATAGCCCACCTTTACGAGTTGCACTGCAATTAAATAAGTTCCATTCGAAGTCAGGACTTGCACACGCATCATCAAAAGAAAAGGGAGCAGAGATTATTGCCCTTCGCACCCTCTGAACTCTTGAAACCTGTTTCCAACTTCATCACGTAGTATTTTTACTATGGACAAATATTCCTGTCATTCCTGGTATTCCTGAGAAGTTGGGAAGGACAAATTATAACTTTATTAAAAAGTTTTAATATAACGAAAGACTGTAATTTGCAAAATGGCCTCCACTTCCTTCAAAATATCAACTCTTGTGTCACGGGGAGGAATCATTCAAGAAGTTTTACTGTCATATCAAGATAAGAATCGCATCCACGAATGAAGGGAGCTAACCGAGCTAGCTCACAGACGTCCGTAATTTCGCATATTGTGAGCGAAAAGGCAACAACACGAACAATTTTCGCTTTCAATTGTTCATTGACTAAGTCATAAACCCTCTCCTCAACTGTATTTCTGATTTTTTTATTAGCGTTGCTTTTCTGCCACGTTTGCCTAATGGCGACGATGAGGATGAGTAATGATATGATGAAATTGATGAAGAAAACCCATGCTCAGGCCAGGATTCGAACCCGCAACCTCTGGTGTCGCAACGGATTGTGCTAACCACTCCGCCACAGATTATGGAAAATTTATTTCGTTATAAAGAAATACTTCTGAATGAATTTACTTTATCAGGGTACACAATTTCTACGCTTTTCAGTATTCACTTCACAACAAAAGTAAGCATTTCACTTGAAAAATCTACATTCCTCTTCTATAGTCCTTTTCTTACTCCAACGAAGTTTGGGCAGCAATATGGTTCTCTGAAACTTTTACAGAAACTGGCTTTTCTTCCAGGTAAATCCTTGAAAATCAAGAAACAGACTCATAGGCGACAGAAAGTATGCACGCTGCGCTCCCCCAGCTGGCAAGATATTTTTGTACTTCAGAAGTAACCTGTAAATCAGCTTGCTTAGTTGACACAACACCTAGTCTATAATGGAATGTATACCTGTGTAGGGAAAATTGGTCAATGTGTTGAAGTTTGGATGAGTTTGTGACTACATCACGTAGTTAAGGTCGGCAAAATTTGTAAAAAATAGAAACTGCCCTGGCGAGGAAATTAATGTCAAATAGATAAAGAATATAATATTTATTGAGTATGAAAAAATGATGTTAGATCCAGTTGACGAAAGTAAAATTCCTGGTAATATTTTGCATGTTATTATAAGTAGTAATAATTCTTGCATAAATCTTCTTTGGTACTGTCATTCAAAGTCGTATTGCTTTCCAATATTTTTGCGGAAATAAACAAATTGCGATTAGACAACAACCTTATTTTCATTACTTAATTGAAGTTATTTTATAATCTCATTATTTAAACGTTGCAACGTTTAGAAAGTCGTTGATTTTGTTTCTGTATTTTCCGTCGTTGGGTTTCCTCGTCATGTCGATCGTCGCGAATCCGAAATCGTCACTGTTCCAGCAAGAAGAGCAGCGTTCCAAAAATTGATTGTTCAACAGGCCGTTGAGTTTAGATAACATGGAAGGTAGAAATTCATGATCTACCGTGCGGTGTACAGTCTCCATTGTTTGCTTTCGGAAACCAAAGAAATTCATTGTCCTTGCTAGTTATTTATTGTGTATGTGAGACAGTTAAAGTTTTTTTTTTCATTTGCATTGCCTACAATTTTTACTGATTTCTAAACAATAGTGTCCCCAAGGCAACGTGTGGATTCCACAAGACAAAATACATCTTTTATCGTCATGCGGATCTAATGCTACTTTCCTAACTTCGTTTGTTGTAATCACATGGTCTACACTTTGGATTCTTTGTTCTATACTTAGTATCGTCGATTGTGAGTAAAGGCAATCGATGTAATCGTAGAAGGTGAGTTTGTTCTCCACCGTATTCTTGCCCACACCTTTTGCTTTCTTCGTGACGCTACTCTCTGTTCTCATGGCATACATCTTCGAACGCAAACCCGCGAACTCGACAATAATATCACCGTTACATTCATCTTTCAGTTTACCTAGGACTTTTTTGTTACGAGATGGAATTCCAAATCTGTTGGGTTGAGGATACGCAGAAGTATCGAAATACTCGAGCATGGAAGGATTTTTTATGTCTTCGTATAGGTTAGGTGTTTGTATGCTGTAAATGAAGCTGTCGGTGTCCGTGTACAAAAGTGATATCTTATCATTGTAGAAGGGTTTCATCACGTCGTAATGAAATTCGAACATGTAAAGTTTCGACAAGTCGAGAACCGTTGCACCAACGTAAATTGGTTTTCTAAATTTCATCAATTTTATATCTAGGTTGAAAAGTACCAAATTCTCGTTGTAAATTTTTCTCGACTTGAATCTAGGATCGGCTATCCACTTCCGACATTTATTCTTATCGGAAATTAATTTCACGTCTACGTGCTTTCTAACATTCTCCATGGTCTTTCCGTACACCGCATTGTTCATTAATTTAAAGAAGTCCTTGTCTAAATCGGAAGTGGCAGCTGTTCTATGTTGTGTGTTAGTTTCTATGTAAGGTCTTAACCACGTGGAATGATTAAACTTTAGTATTCGTCTAACATTCACTATCTGAACACCCTTCCCAATCAAAAACCGGAGATTCTTGTAGTGGACGACGTATCTCTGTTTAGGGTCCAATGTTAACAAAAGCTTGTCTTGAACCGAGTCGGGTGGACATTTGATTTCGGGAGTCGGAGGCAAATCCGAAAACGTGTCGTGCAGGTGGTCGGAGAATTGGAGATCTACCTCTGCGAAGAAACCACACTCGCTATCGTCGAAATAAATAATGTCTATCGAAGTGGGATCTAACCATTCGAATCCCCCGTAAGGAAGTTTCTGTACCATGGCATGTCCGTAGAGATTATTAACGTCAGAGTAGAAGATGTAATTCGATGCTCGATTTGAATCGTAATCTTCTTTCATGTGTACGTTATTAGCTTTTGCATGTCTCTGTACGCATTGCACCATTCCACCTCGTATCCCTCTTTCGATAAATAGCAACATGTCAACGTCCGATATCAGTTCCAGCTTAACCTTTGTCTGGAATAACATTGCCGACCACGCTAATCCCGGTAGACTGTAGAAATACGCTGGATCTAATTTATAAATATTCGTTGCCGTTTTCCTGAACGCTTGAAAAACATCCGCGAGTATCGTCACGTCTAATTTTAAGTAGGCATCGTGGTAGTCTCCGAGTGTCCTACATCCTAATTTCTCCCACATGAGTTGCGCGTGTTGGTATTCTTCGTCCGTGATTCCTTTCTCTCTGAGTCTGCTGTAAAATTCTCTTGGAAGTGGAAGAGCGTCGTCGTTAAATTTAGAATTATCACTAACGTATTCGTAAGGATAAATCCCTTTACGTCTAACGAGTTCTATGTCTACGTTGGGAAAACTAGCTCCAGTTATTTTAAATTGATCGTCGGTGAGTTTGTTCGCTAAAGCATCCAGACTTGCAGAGAGAAATCTATACGAATCCAGGAAGCGCATCTCGATTGTATTTTTCGTTCCCGGAATCGACACTTGCTTGCTGAGACTAATGTAGCGTTCTTCATTCTCGGCCAAGACACCTATACGTTTCGGATCGTAGCCAAGATGTCTCACCAGGTGGTGAAAATCATATCCGCTTCCGTTGTGAAAGAATATGGGGATGAATTTAGGTTTCTGGATTTTAAGATTGCACGTGTTGCAAATTCCACCTATGTAGTTTCCGCTGAAATGATCGTGGTGGAATATTTTTTTGTTCTCATCAGTAAAACTTTGATCACATACCGGACACACCTCAGTGGAATTGTAATTTTGAAGTTCATTTTCAGTTAAAGGTGCCATCGGTTTTGATGTAAGCAGTACGCTACCAATTACCTCAACCTCCTCCACCATTTTTTCCAGGATGTGTTCGATTACATTTGGCCCGCGGTATATATATGCTTCATTTATTTTATCACGTCGCACAACAACATAGCCGAAACTATTAGGTTGATGAAGCTGGTACGGCGTTGTGGAGGAAATTTCAGGATCCGGTTCGCAATAGGAGAGTGGTTTGAGGAACGCCTCGAAATCTGCGACGATGATTGCGGGATGTTCCAACAATGCCTTGTGCATTTTGAATTCTTCAACTTCGCTCGTTTCGGGCATCAACATTCTAGCCGGTCTGTTGTCACCGCAATAAATTTTATGTTCGGCAAGTTTCTCCAGAGCAATTTGACGACTATGAAGATTTTGATGATCACGTCGGTTCAAAGGTGTTTCACGTGGTTTTTCATAGTAATTTCGACCAGATTGAATTTTGACGTGATCGTGCATTTTCTATTTCACCTCAAGAAATTATATATAAATAACATACCTGAAAATTGTATCGCTATATACTAGATTTTTTGATTTCTGTGATTTTCGAAAAAGCAATGGCATCCACCACCAGTTTCAATTGTAAAAATGATAAAACTGAATGTGTTACTTGTGGGAAGCTAATCTCAAGGAACAATTTATCGGTACACAGGGCAAGATGTAGCGAAACAGGTTCGAGAATTAATCGTTCGTTACCTTCTAAGCCTTGTGCTCGATGTGGAAAAATGATCAGCATTGCAAATTTAAGTAAACACCTCAAAATTTGCAAACCATCGACCGGACAAGCATCGAAAAGAAAAATCGATAATGCAGATACGGAAGCTTCCACTTCCAAGCAAATTAAATTATCCAATGAACGCAAACCAATTAGATCTGCATTTAACGACCAACTCCAGGATTTTTCAATTAAGTCAGAACCAGGCCGTGACATCCTTAGTTTCTTGGACGAAACGAAAACACCTGTACTAAATATTTTGAAAGATAAACTTGAAAACAACTCTATAAAAGTATATGTTGTTCTGTTTTCCGAATACGAGAAAGTCGATGGCACAACGAGTATTTTTTATCATTGTACAAAAAACCAGACTCTTTATTTTGCTGACGTCGAAAATTTGGACAACTTCTATTATAAAGTTTCCAACGAGCTGGTTAAGAAACACGACGATTTCGAGGCTAAAGGGTCGGGATGGTCTCTGTGTGGAAGTCCTCACACGTTAACCGTTTACGTGAACCGATTCTCGCCTCTTCGAGCTTCTAGCTACATTCCTCTTCCACCGAACATTCAACACAAGAGGGCCGTGTTAAATATACAGAACAGCGATAACAAGTGTTTTCTCTGGTGTGTGTTGGCTGTACTGCATCCTGTTCATT